>NC_091333.1:21202839-21237839 GCF_038502225.1 Cherax quadricarinatus | reverse complement strand
TCTGTCTCTGTCCACCTTGTCTATTCCACGCAGTATTCTGTATGTCGTTATCATGTCTTCCCTAACTCTCCTGTCCTCCAGTGTTGTCAGGCCGATTTCCCTTAACCTTTCTTCGTAGGACATCCCCCTTAGCTCTGGAACTAACCTTGTCGCTAACCTTTGCACTTTCTCTAATTTCTTGACGTGCTTCATCAAGTGTGGGTTCCAGACTGGTGCTGCATACTCCAGTATGGGCCTGACGTACACGGTGTACAGTGTCTTGAACGTTTCTTTACTAAGGTATCGGAACGCTATTCTCAGGTTTGCCAGGCGCCCATATGCTGCAGCAGTTACCTGGTTGATGTGTGCTTCCGGAGACGTGCTCGGTGTTATACTCACCCGAAGATCTTTCTCCTTGAGCAAGGTTTGCAGTTTTTGGCCACCTAGGATATACTCTGTGGTCTTCTTTGCCCTTCCCCGATCTTCATGACTTTGCATTTGGCAGGGCTAAATTCGAGAAGCCAGTTGCTGGACCACGTGTCTAGCCTGTCCAGGTCTCTTTGAAGTCCTGCCTGATCGTCATTTGATTTAATACTCAATAACTTCACATCATCTGCGAACAGGGACACTTCTAAGTCTATCCCTTCCATCATGTCATTCACATATAACAAAAATAGCACTTGTACTAGGACCGACCCCTGTGGGACCCCGCTCGTCACAGGTGCCCACTGTGATACCTCATCACGTACCATGACTCGTTGCCTCCCTGTCAGATATTCTCTGATCCATTGCAGTGCCCTTCCTGTTATTCACGCCTGATCCTCTAGCTTCTGCACTAATCTCTCGTGAGGAACTATGTCAAAGGCCTTCTTGCAGTCCAAGAAAATGTAATCAACCCACCCCTCTCTCATTTCTTACTTCTGTTACTTTATCATAAAACTCCAGTAGGTTTGTGACACAGGATTTGCCTTCTATGAATCCGTGCTGGTTGGCGTTTATGTTCTTGTTCCGTTCCTGGTGCTCCACCACTCTCCTGATAATCTTCTCCATGACTTTGCATACTATACACGTCAGTGACACTGGTCTGTAGTTTAGTGCCTCTTTTGTGTCTCCCTTTTTAAAAAAATGGGGACTACATTTGCTGTGTTCCATACCTCCGGTAGTTGCCCAGTTTCAAGGGATGTGTTGAAGATTGTGGTTAGTGGCACACACAGCATTTTTGCTCCCACTCTAAGAACCCACGAGGAGATGTCCGGTCCCATTGTCTTAGACTTAGAGGTATCAAGGTCCCATAGCAGCTTCTTCACCTCCCCTTCAGTTGTGTGTATGTCATCCGACACTTGTTGGTGTCCACCTCTGTTTTGTCTTCCCAGAGACCTTCCTGTCTCCACTGTAAATACTTTCTTAAATCTCGTGTTGAGCCCCTTACATACCTCTTGATCGTTACTTGTGAATTCCCCACCTTCTTTCCTCAGCCTGATCACCTGGTCTTCGAAAATGATGGCAAACTTCCTTTCCTCGACGTTCTACTGTGCAGATCTCCCGACAGTGACAAACTTCTCTTCAAAGTGTATAGAAAACCTACCAACAAGGACGATCTTATACACTTTATTCACACCAAGACACCCGCACTAAGAGAGGAGTCCTCATTGGCTTCTTCTTGAGAGCTCTTCGCATCTCCAGCCCTTGTTTTCTAGAAGAAGAATGCACTTACATAACACAAGCCTTTACACGTCTTCAGTTCCCATCTTTCTTCATCCGAGATTGCAGACTCAAGGCACAAGCTATCCTCAACAAACCGCCCATGGAACAGCCCCATAAACAGTTCATAGTACTCCCATGTGGCGATGTTGCCACGAATACTCGCAGGGCACTTGCTATGAGTAACATCAACGTTTCCACCATAAACACATCATCTATCAAAGACCTCACTACGAAACGCAGCCCCACACCTCTAACTTCTACAGCAGACGTCTACGCTATCCCCTGTGGGTTCTGTCCCAAGAAATATGTAGGCGAGACAGGCAGAGATCTTGCAGTCCGCCTGAATGAGCATCGAAATGCCTCTAACAGAGACGATGTAAGGTACGCATGTGTCCTCCACAGAGACTCCACGGGGCATTTGATAACTGGAATGAGGCACAACTCGTTCTCACCGAACCAGACCTCAGACGCCGACGGTGCCTAGAAGCCTCACTAATCGCCGTCACCGACACTATAGAACGCAACACTGGAAACTACAAAATTTCAAAAACATTGGCATACATGATACTTAAGCAGCACCAACCCAACAACACAGGAGTCACGTGATTTTCATCGTCTACCCGTCCTCATCATAGGCAGAGGTTGTTTTTGATAAGGACCTGCCTCGCATGGGCCAGTAGGCCTTCTACAGTGTTCCTCCATTCTTATGTTCTTATGACATTCCTCAGGTCACGTGCGTCACACCTCACTCTCCGCCTATATATAATGTCTTCCTACCTCTGTGTGTTAGAAGTGATCAAGGTCCCAGGACCGAAACGTTTTCTAATAAATATGTTATAGTGTTTGCTTACGTGTCTTTCTAAACCAACTTGTCGGTATTTATTACCAAGGTTTATACCAACTCGTGTGAGTGTTGGTACTGGTGTGAGTGTTAGTATTGGCGTGAGTGTTGGTACTGGTGTGTTAGTACTGGTGTTGTGAGTGTTAGTATTGGCGTGAGTGTTGGTACTGGTGTGAGTGTTAGTATTGGTGTGGGTGGTATTAGTAATGGTGCGGGTGGTGCTGATGTCGGTAGTATTGGTACTGGTGTGGGTGGTTTTTGTGCTGGTGTGGGTGACGCTGGTGTGAGTGGTTTTGGTACTGGTGTGGGTGACGCTCGTGTGAGTAGTGTTGGTACTGGTGTGGGTGACGCTCGTGTGAGTAGTGTTGGTACTGGTGTGGGTTGTGTTGGTACTGGTGTGGGTGACGCTCTTGTGAGTAGTGTTGGTACTGGTGTGGGTGACGCTCGTGTGAGTAGTGTTGGTACTGGTGTGGGTGACGCTCGTGTGAGTAGTGTTGGTACTGGTGTGGGTTGTGTTGGTACTGGTGTGGGTGACGCTGGTGTGTTTTGTGTTGGTGGTGGTGTTGGTGCTGATTTGGGTGGTGGTGACGCTGGTGTGGGTGGTGGTGACGCTGGTGTGGGTAGTGTTGGTGTTGGTATGGGTGACGGTGCTGTGGTTGGTGCTGGTGTGGGTGGTGTTAGTGCTGGTGTGGGTGACGGTTATGTGGGTGGTGTTGGTGATGGTGTGGGTGATGTGGGTGACGCTGGTGTGGGTGGTGTTGGTGCTGGTGTGGGTGGTGTTGGTACTGGTGGGGTGGTGTTGGTACTGGTGTGGGTGGTGTTGGTGTGGGTGGTGTTGATACTGGCGTGGGTGGTGTGCTGGTACTAGTGTGGGTGGTGTGCTGGTACTACTGTGGGTGGTGCTGGTACTGGTGTGAATGGTGCTAGTACTGGTGTGGATGGTGCTGGTCCTGGTGTGGGTGGTGCTGGTACTGGTGTGGGTGGTACTGTTGTGGGTAGTGTTGGTACTGGTGTGGGTGTGCTGGTACTAGTGTGGGTGGTGTGCTGGTACTAGTGTGGGTGGTGCTGGTACTAGTGTGGGTGGTGTTGGTACTGGTGTAGATGGTGCTGGTACTGGTGTGGTTGGTGCCGGTGTTGATGTCGGTACTGGTTGTTGGTGATGCTGGTTTGTATGGTGCTTTTTGTGGGTGGTGTGGGTATTGGTACTGGCGTGGATGGTGTTGGTACTGGTGTGGGTGGTGTTGGTACTGGTGCAGGTGGTAGGTAGGACTGGAAGTGGGACAGTGTAAGTCGGTCTAGTTATTAAACTTGATCATGGGGATTCATGCACTATTCTCTCCCACAATTAACATTCTCGATGGCTCCTGAAAATCTACATAAATCTGGATTCTGAAATTCACACCTAACTTAGGTAGTGTTGAAATCTATCCACGTGGAATATGTAATATATTTTGTGTCAGAAAGACGCAATGTGCTTGAACGTTGAGTGAAGCGTGAGTAGTGTGTGTGTGTGGAGGATGTGGAGTGTGTGTGGAGGATGTGGTGTGTGTGTGGAGGATGTGGAGTGTGTGTGGAGGATGTGGTGTGTGTGTGGAGGATGTGGTGTGTGTGTGGAGGATGTGGTGTGTGTGTGGAGGATGTGGAGTGTGTGTGGAGGATGTGGTGTGTGTGTGGAGGATGTGGAGTGTGTGTGGAGGATGTGGTGTGTGTGTGGAGGATGTGGAGTGTGTGTGGAGGATGTGGTGTGTGTGTGGAGGATGTGGAGTGTGTGTGGAGGATGTGGTGTGTGTGTGGAGGATGTGGAGTGTGTGTGGAGGATGTGGTGTGTGTGTGGAGGATGTGGTGTGTGTGTGGAGGATGTGGAGTGTGTGTGGAGGATGTGGTGTGTGTGTGGAGGATGTGGTGTGTGTGTGGAGGATGTGGAGTGTGTGTGGAGGATGTGGTGTGTGTGTGGAGGATGTGGTGTGTGTGTGGAGGATGTGGTGTGTGTGTGTGGAGGATGTGGTGTGTGTGTGGAGGATGTGGTGTGTGTGTGGAGGATGTGGAGTGTGTGTGGAGGATGTGGAGTGTGTGTGGAGGATGTGGAGTGTGTGTGGAGGATGTGGAGTGTGTGTGGAGGATGTGGTGTGTGTGTGGAGGATGTGGAGTGTGTGTGGAGGATGTGGTGTGTGTGTGGAGGATGTGGTGTGTGTGTGGAGGATGTGGAGTGTGTGTGGAGGATGTGGAGTGTGTTTGGAGGATGTGGAGTGTGTGTGGAGGATGTGGTGTGTGTGTGGAGGATGTGGAGTGTGTGTGGAGGATGTGGAGTGTGTGTGGAGGATGTGGAGTGTGTGTGGAGGATGTGGTGTGTGTGTGGAGGATGTGGTGTGTGTGTGGAGGATGTGGAGTGTGTGTGGAGGATGTGGTGTGTGTGTGGAGGATGTGGTGTGTGTGTGGAGGATGTGGTGTGTGTGTGGAGGATGTGGTGTGTGTGTGGAGGATGTGGTGTGTGTGTGGAGGATGTGGTGTGTGTGTGGAGGATGTGGTGTGTGTGTGGAGGATGTGGTGTGTGTGTGGAGGATGTGGTGTGTGTGTGGAGGATGTGGAGTGTGTGTGGAGGATGTGGTGTGTGTGTGGAGGATGTGGAGTGTGTGTGGAGGATGTGGTGTGTGTGTGGAGGATGTGGAGTGTGTGTGGAGGATGTGGTGTGTGTGTGGAGGATGTGGAGTGTGTGTGGAGGATGTGGTGTGTGTGTGGAGGATGTGGTGTGTGTGTGGAGGATGTGGTGTGTGTGTGGAGGATGTGGTGTGTGTGTGGCGGATGTGGTGTGTGTGTGGAGGATGTGGTGTGTGTGTGGAGGATGTGGTGTGTGTGTGGAGGATGTGGTGTGTGTGTGGAGGATGTGGAGTGTGTGTGGAGGATGTGGTGTGTGTGTGGAGGATGTGGTGTGTGTGTGGAGGATGTGGTGTGTGTGTGGAGGATGTGGTGTGTGTGTGGAGGATGTGGTGTGTGTGTGGAGGATGTGGTGTGTGTGTGGAGGATGTGGTGTGTGTGTGGAGGATGTGGTGTGTGTGTGGAGGATGTGGGGTGTGTGTGGAGGATGGGGTGTGTGTGTGGAGGATGTGGTGTGTGTGTGGAGGATGTGGTGTGTGTGTGGAGGATGTGGTGTGTGTGTGGAGGATGTGGTGTGTGTGTGGAGGATGTGGTGTGTGTGTGGAGGATGTGGTGTGTGTGTGGAGGATGTGGTGTGTGTGTGGAGGATGTGGTGTGTGTGTGGAGGATGTGGTGTGTGTGTGGAGGATGTGGAGTGTGTGTGGAGGATGTGGTGTGTGTGTGGAGGATGTGGAGTGTGTGTGGAGGATGTGGAGTGTGTGTGGAGGATGTGGTGTGTGTGTGGAGGATGTGGTGTGTGTGTGGAGGATGTGGTGTGTGTGTGGAGGATGTGGAGTGTGTGTGGAGGATGTGGTGTGTGTGTGGAGGATGTGGTGTGTGTGTGGAGGATGTGGAGTGTGTGTGGAGGATGTGGTGTGTGTGTGGAGGATGTGGAGTGTGTGTGGAGGATGTGGTGTGTGTGTGGAGGATGTGGTGTGTGTGTGGAGGATGTGGTGTGTGTGTGGAGGATGTGGTGTGTGTGTGGAGGATGTGAAGTGTGTGTGGGGGATGTGGAGTGTGTGTGTGGAGGATGTGGTGTGTGTGTGTGTGTGTGGAGGATGTGGAGTGTGTGTGTGGAGTGTGTGTGTGGAGGATGTGGAGTGTGTGTGTGGAGGATGTGGAGTGTGTGGAGGATGTGGTGTGTGTGTGGAGGATGTGGAGTGTGTGTGGAGGATGTGGAGTGTGTGTGGAGGATGTGGTGTGTGTGTGGAGGATGTGGTGTGTGTGTGGAGGATGTGGAGTGTGTGTGGAGGATGTGGTGTGTGTGTGGAGGATGTGGTGTGTGTGTGGGGGATGTGGAGTGTGTGTGGAGGATGTGGAGTGTGTGTGGAGGATGTGGAGTATGCGTGGAGGATGTGGAGTGTGTGTGGAGGATGTGGAGTGTGTGTGGAGGATGTGGTGTGTGTGTGGAGGATGTGGTGTGTGTGTGGAGGATGTGGTGTGTGTGTGGAGGATGTGGAGTGTGTGTGGAGGATGTGGAGTGTGTGTGGAGGATGTGGAGTGTGTGTGGAGGATGTGGTGTGTGTGTGGAGGATGTGGTGTGTGTGTGGGGGATGTGGAGTGTGTGTGGGGGATGTGGAGTGTGTGTGGAGGATGTGGAGTGTGTGTGGAGGATGTGGAGTATGTGTGGAGGATGTGGTGTGTGTGTGGAGGATGTGGAGTATGTGTGGAGGATGTGGAGTGTGTGTGGAGGATGTGGTGTGTGTGTGTGGAGGATGTGGAGTGTGTGTGGGGGATGTGGAGTGTGTGTGGAGGATGTGGTGTGTGTGTGTGGAGGATGTGGGGTGTGTGTGGAGGATGTGGAGTGTGTGTGGAGGATGTGGAGTGTGTGTGGGGGATGTGGAGTGTGTGTGTGTGGATATAGAGTGTGTGTGGAGGATGTTGAGTGTGTGGGGGGGATGTGGAGTGTGTGGGGGATATAGAGTGTGTGTGGGGGATGTGGAGTGTGTGTGGGGGATGTGGAGTGTGCGTGTGGAGGATGTGGAGTGTGGAGGATGTGGAGTGTGCGTGTGGAGGATGTGGAGTGTGGAGGATGTGGAGTGTGTGTGGAGGATGTGGAGTGTGTGGAGGATGGGGAGGGTGTGTATGCAGGATGTGGAGTGTATGGAGTGTCTGGAGGATGTGGAATGTGTAAAGGATAGGGAGGATGTGGAGTGTGTGGAGGATGGGAGAGTGTGGAGTGTGTGGAGGATGGGGAGAGTGTGTAGTGTGTGGAGGATGGGGAGTGTGTGGAGGATGTGGAGTGTGTGTGTGGAGGATGTGGAGTGTGTGTGTGGGGATGTGGAGTGTGTGTGTGGATGTGGAGTGTGTGTGGGGGATGTGGAGTGTGTGTGGGGGATGTGGAGTGTGTGTGGAGGATGTGGTGTGTGTGTGGAGGATGTGGTGTGTGTGTGGAGGATGTGGTGTGTGTGTGGGGGATGTGGAGTGTGTGTGGAGGATGTGGTGTGTGTGTGTGTGTGTGGAGGATGTGGTGTGTGTGGGGGATGTGGAGTGTGTGTGGAGGATGTGGTGTGTGTGTGGAGGATGTGGTGTGTGTGTGGAGGATGTGGAGTGTGTGTGTGGAGGATGTGGAGTGTGGAGGATGTGGAGTGTGGTGGATGTGGAGTGTGGAGGATGTGGAGTGTGGTGGATGTGGAGTGTGTGTGGGGGATGTGGAGTGTGTGTGGAGGATGTGTGTGTGGAGGATGTGGTGTGTGTGTGTGTGGAGGATGTGGAGTGTGTGTGGGGGATGTGAAGTGTGTGTGGGGGATGTGGAGTGTGTGTGTGGAGGATGTGGAGTGTGGAGGATGTGGAGTGTGTGTGGAATATGTGGAGTGTGTGTGGAGAATGTGGAGTGTGTGTGGAGGATGTGGAGTGTGTGTGGAGGATGTGGAGTGTGGGTGGAGGATGTGGAGTGTGTGTGGAGGATGTGAAGTGTGTGGAGGATGTGGAGTGTGTGTGGAGGATGTGGAGTGTGTGGAGGATGTGGAGTGTATGCGGAGTGTGTGGAATGTATGTGGAGTGTGTGTGGAGGATGTGGAGTGTGTGTGGAGGATGTGGAGTGTGTGTGGAGGATGTGGAGTGTATGGGAAGTATGTGGAGTGTGTGGAATGTATGTGGAGTGTGTAGAGGATGTGGAGTGTGTGTGGAGGATGTGGAGTGTGTGTGGAGGATGTGGATTGTATGGGGAGTATGTGGAGTGTGTGTGGAGGATGTGGAGTGTATGGGGAATGTGTGGGGAGTATGTGGAGTGATGTGGAGGATGTGGAGTGTGTGTGGAGGATGTTGAGTGTATGGAGAAGATGGTGAGTGTATGGGGAGGATGTGGAGTGTGTGGAGTATGTGGATTGTGTGTGGAGTATGTGGAGCGTGCGGGGAGGATGTGGAATGTGTGTGGAGGATGTGGAGTGTATGTAGAGGATGTGGAGTGTGTGTGGAGGATGTGGAGTGTGTGTGGAGGATGTGGAGTGTGTGTGGAGGATTTGGAGTGTGTGGAGGATATGGAGTGTGTGGGGAGGATGCGGAGTGTGTGTGTGTGTGTGTGTGGAGGATGTGGAGTGTGTGGGGAGGATGCGGAGTGTGTGGCGAGGATGCGGAGTGTGTGTGTGTGTGTGTGGAGGATTTTGGGTGTGTGTGGAGGATGAGGAGTGTGTGGGGAGGATGTGGAGTGTGTGGGGCGGATGTGGAGTGTGTGGGGAAGAGGTGGAGTGTGTGTGTGTGTAGAGGATTTGGGGTGTGTGTGGAGGATGAGGAGTGTGTGTGGAGGATGTGGAGTGTGTGGGGAGGATGCGGAGTGTGTGGAGGATGAGTGTGTGTGTGGAAGATGAGTGTGTGTGTGGAAGATGAGTGTGTGTGGAGGATGTGCAGTATGTGGAGTGTGTGTGGGCGAGGATGTGGAGTGTGTGTGGGCGAGGATGTGGAGTGTGTGGGGAAGATGTGGAGCGTGTCGGGAGGATGTGGAGCGTGTCGGGAGGATGTGGAGTGTGGGGAGGATGTGGAGTGCGTTGGGAGGATGTTGAGTGTGTTGGGAAGATGTGGAGTGTGTGGGGAGGATGTGGAGTGTGTGTGGAGGATGTGGAGTGTGTGGAGGATGTGGAGTATGTGTGTGGAGGATGTGGAGAGTGTGGGGAGGATTTGAAGTGTGTGTGGAGGATATGGAGTGTATGTGAGGTGTGTGTGTCTAGAATGAGGAGTGTGTGTGGAGGATGTGGAGTGTGTGTGTGGAGGATGAGGAATGTGTGTGGAGGATGTGGAGTGCGTGGGGAGGATGTGGAGTGTCTGGGGAAGATGTGGAGTGTGTGGGGAGGATGTGGAGTGTGGGGAATATGTGGAGGATGTTGAGTGTTTGGGGGAGGATATGGAGTGTGTGGGGAGGATGTGGAGGATATGGAGTGTGTGTGGGAGATGTGGAGTGTATGTGGGGGATGTGGAGTGTGTGTGGGGGGATGTGAAGTGTGTGTGGGGGATGTGGAGTGTGTGTGGAGGATGTGGAGTATGTGTGGAGGATGTGGATTGTGTGTGGAGGATGTGGAGTGTGTGTGGAGGATGTGGAGTATGTGTGGAGGATGTGGATTGTGTGTGGAGGATGTGGAGTGTGTGTGGAGGATGTGGAGTGTGTGTGTGTGTGGAAGATGTGGAGTGTGTGTGGAGGATGTGGAGTATGTGTGGAGGATGTGGATTGTGTGTGGAGGATGTGGAGTGTGTGTGGAGGATGTGGAGTGTGTGTGGAGGATGTGGAGTGTGTGTGGAGGATGTGGAGTGTGTGTGGAGGATGTGGAGTGTGTGGGGAGGATGTGGAGTGTGTGTGGAGGATGTGGAGTGTGTGTGGGGGATGTGGAGTGTGTGTGGGGATGTGAAGTATGTGTGTGGAAGATGTGGAGAGTGTGGGGAGGATTTGGAGAGTGTGTGGAGGATATGGAGTGTATGTGGAGTGTGTCTAGAATGAGGAGTGTGTGTGGAGTGTGTCTAGAATGAGGAGTGTGTGTGGAGGATGTGGAGTGTGTGTGTGGAGGATGAGGAATGTGTGTGGAGGATGTGGAGTGCGTGGGAAGGATGTGGAGTGTCTGGGGAGGATGTGGTGTGGAGAGGATGTGGAGTGGGAAATATGTGGAGGATGTTGAGTGTGTGGGGGAGGATATGGAGTGTGTGGAGGATATGGAGTGTGTGGGGGATGTGGAGTGTGTGGGGGGGATGTGGAGTGTGTGTGGGGGATATAGAGTGTGTGTGGGGGATGTGGAGTGTGTGGGGGGGATGTGGAGTGTGTGTGGGGGATATAGAGTGTGTGTGGGGGATGTGGAGTGTGTGTGGGGGATGTGGAGTGTGCGTGTGGAGGATGTGGAGTGTGGAGGATGTGGAGTGTGCGTGTGGAGGATGTGGAGTGTGGAGGATGTGGAGTGTGTGTGGAGGATGCGGGGAGGATGGGGAGGGTGTGTATGCAGGATGTGGAGTGTATGGAGTGTCTGGAGGATGTGGAATGTGTAAAGGATAGGGAGGATGTGGAGTGTGTGGAGGATGGGGAGAGTGTGGAGTGTGTGGAGGATTGGGAGAGTGTGGAGGATGGGGAGAGTGTGGAGTGTGTGGAGGATGGGGAGTGTGTGGAGGATGGGGAGTGTGTGGAGGATGGGGAGAGTGTGGAGGATGGGGAGTGTGTGAAGGATGGGGAGTGTGTGGAGGATGGGGAGTGTGTGGAGGATGGGGAGTGTGTGGAGGATGGGGAGTGTGTGGAGGATGGGGAGAGTGTGGAGTGTGTGGAGGATGGGGAGTGTGTGCAGTGTGTAGAGGATGGGGAGAATGTGGAGTGTGTGGAGGATGGGGAGAGTGTGGAGTGTGTGGAGGATGGGGAGTGTGTGGAGGATGGGGAGAGTGTGGAGTGTGTGGAGGATGGGGAGTGTGTGGAGGATGGGGAGAGTGTGGAGTGTGTGGAGGATGGGGAGAGTGTGGAGGATGGGGAGAGTGTGGAGTGTGTGGAGGATGGGGAGTGTGTGGAGGATGGGGAGAGTGTGGAGTGTGTGGAGGATGGGGAGTGTGTGGAGGATGGGGAGAGTGTGGAGTGTGTGGAGGATGGGGAGAGTGTGGAGTGTGTGGAGGATGGGGAGAGTGTGGAGTGGGGAGAGTGTGGAGGGGGAGAGTGTGGATGGGGAGAGTGTGGAGGATGGGGAGAGTGTGGAGGATGGGGTGAGTGTGGAGTGTGTGGAGGATGGTGAGAGTGTGGAGTGTGTGGAGGATGGGGAGAGTGTGGAGTGTGTGGAGGATGGTGAGAGTGTGGAGTGTGTGGAGGATGGTGAGAGTGTGGAGTGTGTGGAGGATGGGGAGAGTGTGGAGTGTGTGGAGGATGGGGAGTGTGTGGAGGATGGGGAGAGTGTGGAGGATGGGGAGAGTGTGGAGTGTGTGGAGGATGGTGAGAGTGTGGAGTGTGTGGAGGATGGGGAGAGTGTGGAGTGTGTGGAGGATGGGGAGAGTGTGGAGTGTGTGGAGGATGGGGAGAGTGTGGAGTGTGTGGAGGATGGGTGTGGAGAGTGTGAGAGTGTGTGGAGGATGGGGAGAGTGTGGAGTGTGTGGAGGATGGGGAGAGTGTGGAGTGTGTGGAGGATGGGGAGAGTGTGGAGTGTGTGGAGGATGGGGAGAGTGTGGAGTGTGTGGAGGATGGGGAGAGTGTGGAGTGTGTGGAGGATGGGGAGAGTGTGGAGTGTGTGGAGGATGTGAAAGTGGAGTGTTTAGAGCTGGGGCTCTTGACTATTTTTTTTTTCATCTTTTGATCACTCTACTCTGTTAATAATTTTATAAATTCCAAAGCACATTCAAGAATAAATTATAGAGAGAAATCTTACTAGCACAAGATAGTATTAAACAACAGGTTAAAACCAAGTCTTTCTTCATCAGTGACTTTAGTCTTCACATAACACAAATTATACACGTTTTATCAATGACTTCTCTTCATACAAAAACTGAACTAATGCAGTACATATTTACTTAAATAAATAAATTCATCTTTTGAAAGAAACATTCAAGCGTTAGAAGAAGAGGGATGGTGAGAGAATGTAGAGAGAAATGGGGTGTCATGGGAGAGGGAAGGAAGTAAGGAGAGTAGAAAAGGAGTTGAGGAAACGAGGGTGAGCGGCGATGGAAGGAGGGTGAAGGGAGATGGTAGGAAAGTGAGGTGGAAAAGGAATTGTCGGTGGAGGAAAGATGGAAGGAAGGTGAGGTTAAGAAATTAGGAATGAAGAAGGAGCGTGGATGAAGAGTGTTAATGAGAGACTTGACACATTCTTTGTCACCACAGTTGGTATATTTGGCCAAATGGTAGAAAGGGCGGCACTCCGAAACTCAACTTCAACACCCGACATAGAACTGTGTTGCGTCTTCATTGTCAGCAGTGTAGAGGACCCAGATTCATGAAGGTATGTTGAAGAAAATAGTATCAAAGTTATCAAAGCAAGACAACTTTGCAGTAAACTTTGCATGTCTTCACGAAAATGTACCAAGTTCTTTTTCTTTAAATTTAACGTGATGTTGGTGGTAGTCACTGATGGGGTCCAAAAACATTTTCTGTACTGTCAGGCGAATCATTTACCCGGTATCTAACAGGATTTCTTGTAAGAGTCGTGACTATAATATCTATCTCACTTTTTCATAGATTACAGATCTTTCATATTGTGATGCAAACACTGTTCAACTGGATTATTACCGCGAGCATCAGTGGAATTACGGGAAGCTGACACATGTCTAGTATCACCTTTTTACTTCCACAAATCAAGCTCTCCAGTGAAAGAGCGTACACAGTTACTGTAGCTAATCATTATCCTCTCTTTTCCTTGAAGCTTCAAATTTATTCAGTGCTTGAAACATATCCATAAAGTAAACAAAAGATAACACAAAACTTCCAATATTGAGTGTAGCTTGATGATCAACTTTTTCCCCGAGCTTCCATAAGTGTGCTCAGTTCTTCTCATAATTCCCAACACTTGCCAATATTTTACCTTTGGATGACCAGTGAACGTGAATATGAAACAGAGATTCTGAGGAACTGAATCCAAATCCTGGCACTGTTTTTTTTTTTAAAGTGATGTAGTTCACAGTCTTTCTGAAGAAGAGTCTTGGAAGCAAGTGTCTCACGATGACTTATGCGATGAGTACCTACAACGCTGGAATTTTGCTCTTTAACCTTATGGATGAATCCAGATCGTGAACCAAGCACTGCAGGAGCACCATCAGTGCAGACCCAACAGAGCTAATCCTCGAAAATATCCTTCAGGTATACAGAATTTACCTGCAGCACTGCCTTATCCAAGTCATTCCACTTTTCACCCACCCTTAGACTAAAGAAGTGCTTCCTACATCCGTAATGCTCTACTTTGTCTTCAGCTTCCATGTGTGCCCCATTGACCCTGATCCTTTCAATTCCCTCTAAGAAACTGGATGTCGTAATCACGTTTCCTCTTGTCAATCAAGGTCGTCAGGTTTAATCATGGAATGAGTGGGGTTTCAACCCATTACAAGCGAGTCCTAAAACTCACAGGCCAGTGCGTTAACCACTCGGCCAGCTGCCTCTGGGAGTTTTAGGGCTCATTTGTCATGGGTTCAGTCCCCACCCGTTCCCAGATTTGTTTTGCAGTCGTATTATTACGATTTCGTGAGTCGTCAGGTTTAGGTCTTTCGACCTCTCCTTATAATTTCTTCCTTTCGGTACTGATACCAGCTTAGTTAATACCTATGCAACTTTTCAAGCTTATTCACGTGTTTGATCAAAACTTTATGTACAACAAATGTTAGGTCAGTCATAGCAGTCATAGAGCATGTAGCCCCAGCTTGGAGTCTACATCTGATCAAGCACATGAAGAAGCTTGAAAAGTTTCTGAGTATCAGCCAAGCTAGTATCAGAACGGAGAGGAGTGAACTGTAAGGAGAGGTTGAAAGAACTAACCCTAATGACTCATTCAAGTTCCTAAATGCTGTGTTGATGTTATACGGACTGCGCGCAGTGGCTGCCCGTTTTCTGTTCGCTCCGCAGTCTCTTTTATAAAAAGTGTTTTTATATTATAGTTTTCCCGTCTAACCTCACCCAACCTAATCTAAAAATGGGCTGTAAAGCCTATATGAAAGTGTGACGGGTTGTATTGCGGTATCTCATCCCTTACTGTTACCCTTTGTGTTTTGTCATTCAGATACTCTTACTCGCTCGAACACTGCCTTTTAATTCTCCTTGTTCTTCTAATATTTGGACTAATGTCTGGTGTACAACCAGCCCTGTCTTTCATTTTTTATCTCTGTGACTAAAAAAATCGGCAAATTTGTAAGACTGGATTTTTCATTCTTAAATCCGTTATGGAGTTATGCAGATGTCACTAAAATAAGCATGAGTCAGTACGGTAGAGGACACTGAAAAAGTACAGGAAGACATAAGCAGGGTTTTCCAGTGGGCAGTGGAGAACAACATGACGTTCAATGCTGATAAGTTCCAGCTGCTTAGGTATGGAAAGAATGAAGAACTTAAAAGGAGCACTATATACAAAACTCAAGAGGATCACCAAATAGAACGTAAGGAACACGTAAAAGACCTGGGAATAATTATGTCAGCGGACTTTTCTTTTAAAGACCATAACAAGACAAAGATCACGACAGCCAGGAAGATGACTGGGTGGGTATTGAGAACTTTCAAAACAAGGGAAATAATGCCGATGGTGATACTCTTCAAATCACTAGCGCCCCCTCACTTAGAATATTGCTCAGTGCTGACGGCCCAGTTGAAGGCAGGAGAAATATCGGAGCTGAAACAAATACAAAGATCGTTTACGGCTCACATTGAGCCATTAAAGCACCTAAACTACTGGGAACGCCTGCAAGTCTTGAACATGTTCTCATTGGAGCGGAAGAGAGAGAGAGAGAGGTACATGATAATATATACCTGGAAGGTACTCGAGGGCTTGGTCCCAAATCTGCACACTGCCATAACATACTGGAGTGAGAGATATGGGAGGAAGTGTAAAATAAACCCAGTGAGGAGCAGGGGCGCGGTGGGGACAATAAGGGAACATTGTATCAACATCTGGGGTCCCAGACTTTTCAACATCTTACCAGAAGATATCAGAAACATGGCTGGAACAAGTGTAGAAGCCTTCAAGAGAAAACTAGACAAGTATCCTCACCAGGTGCCAGATCAACCAGGCTATGATGGATATGTGGGGCAGCGGGCCTCCAGCAGCAACAGCTGTCACAACTGTCAGACACTGCATCGTCATGGGATCTTGATACAAAGAATTCTTCAAAACTTGTCCAACCTTTGGACGAAGACCTACTTCGACTAGTGGATGGTACCACTATGACCCCGCCTCCTCCTGCTTCGCCTTACCCGACTACAGTATATAAGCCACGTCTACGGCCCTATGCTGCACATTCAACAAGATTGATGGACTGAACACATGGACTCCAGGCTGAGGGACTGATTACCTCAAATTCCTCCTCTCCTTACACCTTTCTGCTTTGTATTGGACTGATGAAGCCACTGTATGGCGAAACGTTTCCTTAATAAAGATTCCCATATGTTGCATAAGTGTCCCAATCTTCAGCAACAGCCTGGTTGACCAGACAAGCACCAGACGAGCTTGGCCCATGGCCGGGCTCAGAGAGTAGATAAACTCTCGAAACTCTTTAAAGGTATATCAAAGGTATAAGTGTTCTAATATCATTTTCCTTATCTTTTCCAGAACTTTTGACAGTATGCAGTTTGTGTACTCACCTAGTTGTTGTTGCAAGGGTCGAATCACAGCTCCTTGCCCTGCCTCTTCACTGGTCTCTACTAGGTTGCTCTCCCTGCTCCACGAGCTTTATCATACCTCTTCTTAAAGCTATGTATGGATCCTGCCTCCACTACACCACTTTCCACACTATTCCACTTCCTGACAACTCTATGACTGAAGAAATATGACCCTCCTGTCCTCCAGTGTCGTCAGGCCGATTTCCCTTAACCTTTCGTCGTAGGACAATCCCCTTAACTCTGGTATTAGTCTAGTTACAAACCTTTGCACTTTCTCTAATTTCTTGATCTGCTTGACCAGGTGTGGATTCCAAATTGGTGCTGCATACTCCACTATGAGCCTGACGTACATGGTGTACAGAGTCTTGAACGATTCCTTACTGAGGTATCGGAACGCTATACTTAGGTTTGCCAGACGCCCGTATGATGCAGCAGTGTAGAAATATACCTAGTTGGACGAATCTTATTGTGGCTAGCTGGTTCAGTGGCTAACGCGACGGTCTGGAGTTTTGACACTCTCTGACCGCGGGATCAAACCCCACCCGTGGTATGGTTTGTTTGCAATCGTGTCATTACGATTTCGTGAGTCGTGCAGCAGTTATCTGATCGATGTGCGCCTCAGGAAATGTGTTCGGTATTATACTCACTCCAAGATCTTTTTCCTTGAGTGCAGTTTGCAGTCTTTGGCCACCTAGACTATATTCTGTCCGTGGTCTTCTTTGCCATTCCCCGATCTTCATGACTTTGCATTTGGCGGGGTTAAATTAAAAGAGCCAGCTGCTGGACCAGGTTTGTAGCCTGTCCAGGTCGCGTTGTAGTCCTGCCTCGACCGATTTAATTCTCCTCATTAACTTCACATCTGCAAACAAGGACACTTCTGAGTCTGTCCCTTCCTTTATGTCATTTACATATACCAAAAGCAGCACAGGTCCTAGGACTGACCCCTGTAGAACTCGGCTCGTCACAGGCGCTCACCCACTCTGACACCTCGTACCATGACACGTTGTTGCCTCCCTGTCAGATATTCTCTGCTCCATTGCAGTGCCTTTCCTGTTATGCATGCCCGATCCTCTAGCTTTTGCATTAACCTTTTGTGAGGAACTGTGTCGAAGGCCTTTTTGCAGTCCAAGAAAATGCAGTCTATCCACCCCTCTCTCTCGTGTCTTTTGTTACCTTGTCATAAAACTCCAGTAGGTTTGTGACACAGGATTTTCCTTCCCTGAAACCATGCTGGTTGTCGTTTATTAGCTTGTGTCTTTCTAGGTGCTCTACTACTTGCTTTATGATCTTCTCCATGACTTTGCATACTATACACGTCAGTGACACAGGTCTGTTGTTTAATGTCTTGTGTCTGTCTTCTTTCTTAAAAATTGGGACTGCATTTGCCATCTTCCATACCTCAGGTAAGTGCCCATTTTCACTGGATGTGTTGAAGATTTTTGTTAGTGGCACACACAGCATCTCTGCTTCCTCTCTAAGGGCCCACGGAGAGATATCTGGTCCCACCACCTTTGAGGTATCAGGTTCACATAGCAGCAGCTTCACTTCCTCGTCGGTTGTGAGTATTTCATCCAGCACTTGTTGGCGTACCTCCCTATTCTGAATTCCTGTCTCCACTGTAAATACTTGTTTAAATCTCATGTTGAGCTCCTCATATACCTCTTGGTCATTTCTTGTGAACTCCCCACCTTCCTTCCTCAGCCTGATTACCTGGTCTTTGACTGTTGTTTTCCTCCTGAAGTGCTGTACAACAGCTTCAGGTCAGACTTGACTTTCGATGCTATGTCATTTTCGTATTGTCGCTCAGCCTCCCTTCTCATCTGTGCATATTCGTTTCTGGCTCTTCGGCTAATCTCTTTATTTTCCTGGATCCTTTGTCTTCTGTACCTTTTCCATTCTCTAGCACACTTAGTTTTCGCCTCCCTACACCTTTGGGTGAACCAAGGACTCTTTCTGGTCTTCCCATTATTTCTGTGTCCTTTGGTTTTCTGTTACTGGTTTTCCTGCCAATTCCCTTTCCCACTGAACGTCTTGCAGGAAGTTCCTCATGCCTGTGTAGTCCCCCCTTTTGTAGTTTGGTTTTCCCGTCCTATTCCTGCTACCCTCTTCACTTGTAGCTCAACTATGTAATCAAAGCGTATAACCATATGATCACTAGCTCCAATGGGCCTTTCGTACATGATATCCTCGATGTCTGAATTACTCAAGGTGATTACTAAGTCCAGTCTTGCTGGATCGTCCTCACCTCTCTCTCTCTCTGGTAGTGTGTCTAACATGTTGATGCATAAGGTTTTCCAGTACCTCATCCATGTGTGTGTGTGTGTGTGTGTGTGTGTGTGTGTGTGTGTGTGTGTGTGTATTGCGTGCATCCACTTTCTACGTGTATATACGTAAGTAAGCTAAGATTGAGGTGCACCCAGACAGAGGCTGCTTTGGTCTGACTCGTGTATACAAGACAGCTGAGCGAGTGTTTGCACTGGCGTCTTTGATATTACCACTTGTGTAACGCTGGAGATTCTCTGCTAAAAGAGTCAACATATATATATGAAACAAATGTAAGTTTCCCTACAAGGTACCTCTAAGGTGGTCATGCCAGCATTATTTCTTGCCAATTCCAATATTAATGCTGTAGTCAGTTAGGTTTTCTGGCTAGCTGTAGCGGGTGCAGACACCAAGTAAACATGTCTGCTGTTCATAACAAGTGCAGTTTACGACGGTAGCTAGCAAGTAAGTTTGATCAATCGGTCAGCAGGAAGACAGGCACAAGATCGGACTGCGGGGGTAAAACAATTCTGGCAACCAGTTACATTTATGTTACAAAGTGTGTATGTAGTACATAAATATAACACACCTCTTAAATTTTTGTTTTTAAAACATTTTTTTTCCTGAATGGCGAGTTTATTGGTCAGCGTCACCTATCTTGTGACTACTGTACCTCTTTATTGTGATAGTACTTGACAGTCCAATTAGCTGACACCACACTGGCTTGCTAACCTTTACTGTTTCAAAATACATTTTTCACTAACTTTACATCTAAGTGTAACAAATCCCGCATATTGTTTGTAAAGTAGTTAGTGTACTAAAACAGTTCATGTTCACCTCTTGTGTGAGTTGTATTGTCTTGTAATTGCTGCCTTTAAGACAGTGTCTTGTTGCAAGTGAAGCGCCCTTGATCTAAGGAACAAAGGTACTTGATCTAAAGAACAGGAGGGTAGGCCCTTGATATAAGGAATAGGAGGGTATGTTTTTAATCTAAGGAATATTAGGGTAGGCTCTTGCTCTAAGGAATATGAGCTACCCTCCCTTTTCTCTGCTCGAACCTGATTCCTTCCGAGATCTTCCTCTCCCGTGTTCCTCTATCACACTTCCGGGGTATTAGGCCTTCATAATGATATTAATAATAATGAATATGAGGAAAAAGAAGTTCATAATAAAATAACAATACTAAAGTTAATTTAAGTTCAGCTAATGCAGTTTGGGATGATAACCGCTCGTGTTACCTTAAAAAAAAAAAAAACACTTTTCAAGGTGTGTGACAAATATTTGGCTTCTGGTAACAGTGAACGCTACAACAGGCGCATACCAAAAGATTTCTGCCGGTTTCCCCTTCATATTTCTTTTACGAACATCGAAACGGCAGCAACAGAGACGACTTAAGGTACGTCTGTGTCCTCCACAGAGACTCCACGGGACATTTGATGAATTGCAATGAGGTACAGCTCATCCTCACCGAACAAGATCATAGACGCCGACGATGTCTGGAAGCCTCACTAATTGACATCACTGACACTATAGAACATAATACTAGAAAATACAAAATTTCAGAAAATATTAGCATACATGATACTCAACTAGGCAAAGCACCGCCTTCCTAACGACACAGGAGCCACATGATCCCATTGTCTGCCTGTCCTCGTCCCAGTATAGTACTCTTCAGGTCACCATGTGTCACTCTCAGCCTATAATAGACTGTCTTTTTAACCTTTGTGTGTCAGAAGTGATCAGGTCCCAGGACCGAAACGCTTTTTAATAAATATGTCCTAGTGTTTGCTCAGGTGTCTTTTTAAACCGCTGTGTACTGTGTTCTTTGAGCCCAGTGGGTGATCAAGACCAGCTAGGTGTTCACTTAGTAAAATTAGCGATAAATCTAACTTAAACGAAATAAACTTAGCATTTTTGGACTGAAGCAAGAGAGATGTCCTGGATGGCAGATTAACTCGGTATAAGCTCCACTTTTATCTTATATCTTAAGATATGTTGAAGCACAATGTTCATTGGCCACACTCCTCTGGGATGATGGTTGTTTTTACCACATAAAAAATATGTTTTTTTTTTTTTTTATAGGTTGATGGATCTTTCAAGTTGGAAGTCACCAAGGTTTAATGTTCCCCAGTGCTGGATCACAGTAGTGGTGGGTGCTTGTTTGAATAAGAACTCGGTATAAATGATAGGGATATTTCCCTTTGTGTCTAAATTTGTTAACACTGCTGATGCCGCTGAACGAATTATGGATATAGATTGTGGAATGTGAAAAATGTTCGAAATATTTAGCGTGGTTTGTGATCATGATTTGTGTAATGTGAATGATTGGTGACGATGGTGGCAAGTTGAAAACGAAAATGTAAATTTGATATTGTTAGAAATAGAATATGTTTCAAGCACTCACTAACCGAACTGCTCTAGTACATTGTAAATAAAATAACAGCCAGGGTTTAATTAAGAGGATGTGACATTGTATACCCTTGATGTGCCGCGCTCACCCCTCTTCAACACCAACTGTTACTGCATTCTTTATCATCATCATTCATCATTATCATCATCACCAACATTATCATGAACAATGTAAGTCACAGTACCACAGCTGCTACAGCAATTTACAACCAACTCACATATCAGAGATGAAACTAAACGAAATTTCAGTCTGTGCTGGAGCAAAGTTCTAAATGTTGGACAGGAAAATAACCATGCCACATATAAACTAAATAATGTAGATCTTAATACTACTGATTGCGAAAAGGATTTAGGAGTTCTGGTTAGCAGTAATCTAAAACCAAGACAACAGTGCATTAGTGTTCGCAATAAAGCTAACAGAATTCTTGGCTTCATATCTAGAGGTATAAATAATAGAAATCCTCAGTGGAAATATAAACACAAATGCAGTATAATGTGATCCTTTATTGACAACGTTTCACCCACACAGTGGGCTTTTTCAAGTCACACACGGATCTACCTGAGGTTGGAAGGTACGAGAGTATTTATAGTCATGTTCAGAATGTTGAGGTCAGGTGGAGAATGCTGCATCTGATGATCTACCGGGTGGGGTTATAGAGTCTTGGGTAGCTTGGTGCTCTTCGCACCTACTCCTAGGTTGAGGGACTGATTACCTCATCTTCTGTACATAGTTCTACTGTCTTCAAGTTATGTCCTAGAATTTGTATTGATAAAGCCACTGGATGGCGAAACGTCTACAATAAAGATACCCAGATGTTGCACATGTGTCTTAATCTCATTCTGAACATGACTATAAATACTCTCGTACCTTCCAACCTCAGGTAGATCCGTGTGTGACTTGAAAAAGCCCACTGTGTGGGTGAAACGTTGTCAATAAAGGATCACATTATACTGCATTTGTGTTTATATTTCCATTGTGTCGGTATTTTATACCATTTATTTCCAGAAGTCCTCAGGTTGTTCTTGGTTAGGCCTCATTTAGACTATGCTGCTCAGTTCTGGTCACCGTATTACAGAATGGATATAAATGCTCTGGAAAACGTACAGAGGAGGATGACAAAGATGATCCCATGTATCAGAAATCTTCCCTATGAGGATAGACTGAGGACCCTGAATCTGCACTCTCTCGAAAGATGTAGAATTAGGGGGGATATGATCGAGGTGTATAAATGGAAAACAGAAATAAATAAAGGGGATGTAAATAGCGTGCTGAAAATTTTCAGCCAAGACAGGACTCGCAGCAATGGTTTCAATTGTGATGAATGGTTTGAAAAACCGACAAGTTGAAGATTGAGACACTTATGCAGCATATGGAAATCTTTATTCAGGAAACGTTTCGCCACACAGTGGCTTCATCAGTCCAATACAAAGAGGAAGGCGTAAGGAGAGGAGGAGAATGAGGTAATCAGTCCCTCAACCTGGAGTCGATGTGTTCAGTCCATCAATCTTGTAGAATGTACAGCATAGGGCCGTAGACGTGGCTTATATACTGTAGTGAGGTGACGTGAAGCAGATGGAGACGGGGTCATAGTGGTACCATCCACTAGTCGAAGTAGGTCTTCGTCCAAAGGTTGAACAAGTGTTGAAGAATTCTTTGTAACAAGATCCCATGATGCTGCAGTGTCCGACAGTTGTGATGAATGGTTTGAAAAGCCGACAAGTTTAAGATTGAGACACTTATGCAGCATATGGAAATCTTTATTCAGGAAACGTTTCGCCACACAGTGGCTTCTTCAGTCCAATACAAAGAGGAAGGCGTAAGGAGAGGAGGAGAATGAGGTAATCAGTCCCTCAACCTGGAGTCGATGTGTTCAGTCCATCAATCTTGTAGAATGTACAGCATAGGGCCGTAGACGTGGCTTATATACTGTAGTGAGGTGACGTGAAGCAGATGGAGGCGGGGTCATAGTGGTACCATCCACTAGTCGAAGTAGGTCTTCGTCCAAAGGTTGAACAAGTGTTGAAGAATTCTTTGTAACAAGATCCCATGATGCTGCAGTGTCCGACAGTTGTGATGAATGGTTTGAAAAACCGACAAGTTGAAGATTGAGACACTTATGCAGCATATGGAAATCTTTATTCAGGAAACGTTCGCCACACAGTGGCTTCATCAGTCCAATACGCCTTCCTCTTTGTATTGGACTGATGAAGCCACTGTGTGGCGAAACGTTTCCTGAATAAAGATTTCCATATGCTGCATAAGTGTCTCAATCTTCAACTTGTCGGTTTTTCAAACCATTCATCACAACTGTCGGACACTGCAGCATCATGGGATCTTGTTACAAAGAATTCTTCAACACTTGTTCAACCTTTGGACGAAGACCTACTTCGACTAGTGGATGGTACCACTATGACCCCGCCTCCATCTGCTTCACGTCACCTCACTACAGTATATAAGCCACGTCTACGGCCCTATGCTGTACATTCTACAAGATTGATGGACTGAACACATCGACTCCAGGTTGAGGGACTGATTACCTCATTCTCCTCCTCTCCTTACGCCTTCCTCTTTGTATTGGACTGATGAAGCCACTGTGTGGCGAAACGTTTCCTGAATAAAGATTTCCATATGCTGCATAAGTGTCTCAATCTTCAGCAATGGTTTCAAGTTGGAAAAAATCAGGTTCAGGAAGGATATAGGAAAGTACTGGTTTGGTAATAGAGTTGTGGATGAGTGGAACAAACTCCCGAGTACAGTTATAGAGGCTAAAACGTTGTGTAGTTTTAAAAATAGGTTAGATAAATACGTGAGTGGGTGTGGGTAGGTGTGAGTTGGACCTGACTAGCTTGTGCTGCTGAGTCTGGTGCAGTGCTCCATCCTTGAGTGGAGGTGACCAGACTGGGTGGGTCATTGGGCTAATCCGGGGGGGGGACATGGACCTGCTCCGCATGGGTCAGTAGGCCTGTTGCAGTGTTCCTTCTTTCTTATGTTCTTATTATCATTGCTTCAGCACTGCTGCAGCGTCTGCCCTCCCTTTACTGCTGACTTGATGGTGCTCCAGCACGGAGTGAAACGTCTAGTTTTATCTCGGATTTTGTGGGAAAGTTGTGGATGATAATTATAATAATCTGGGCTAACTTTGTCTTAATCCTTATAGCAATGTACATTTTCACCATAGCTACCACTGCCGGTCCTACTGCCACTACCACGACCTCTACTTCTCCCTGCTAAAGCCGCCTCCAGCAACACACACCACTAACAAACTAGGACAACTGGCAACTTTATTCCGAAACGTTTCGCCTACACAGTAGGCTTCTTCAGTCGAGTACAGAAAGTAGGCAGGAGCAAACAATAAAATGGTATAAAATACCGACAGGTTGTTAGATAAGACACACATGCTGACACCCGCACTTACATCCCCATCATACAATCTGTCACTGTCCTTGGCGTTAATCTTGACTACCTTCTTCGTTTACACGGACAATTTCACTCAAGGCATGCAATAGCTAGTAAGGCGAACATCAAAAATGGTATACAATACCGACAGGTTGGTAGGTGAGACACATAGGCAACAGTTAGGCAACTTTATTCCGAAACGTTTCGGAATAAAGTTGCCTAACTGTTGCCTATGTGTCTTACCTACCAACCTGTCGGTATTGTATACCATTTTGATATTCAGACTAGGACAACACCGGAGGCATGAGTGATGCAAGTAGGACAAGCAACACACACCAGAACAACGCTGGCAGTAAGAGCTTTCAAAACATAAACACATATGCAGTTTAATGTGATCCTTTATTGACAACGTTTCGCCCACACAGTGGGCTGGAAGGTACGGGAGTAGATCTGTTCGTGACTTGAAAAAGCCCACTGTGTGGGCGAAACGTTGTCAATAAAGGATCACATTAAACTGCATATGTATTTGTTTCCATTGTGTCGGTATTTTATACCATTTATTTTCATCAAGAGCTTTCAACTAATCTAGTTCATTCTGTATATAAGATATTGGTCTGTTGTTTACGTTTACCTCTGTTGGTGATAAATGGTTTTTAAACCGACAAGTTGAAGATTGAGACACTTATGTAACATATAGGAATCTTTTTTGAAGAAACGTTTCGCCACACAGTGGCTTCATCAGTCCAATACAAACCAGAAAGGTATAAGGAGCGGAGGAGTTTGAGGTAATCAGTCCCTCAGCCTGGAATCGATGTGTTCAGTCCATCAATCTGAGGGACTGATTACCTCAAACTCCTCCGCTCCTTACACCTTTCTAATTTGTATTGAATGATGAAGCCACTGTATGACGAAACGTTTCTTCAATAAAGATTCCCATATGTTGCTTAAGTGTCTCAATCTTCACCTCTGTTGGTGCTGATATTTTATTGGAAAAATTTCGGTACTAAGGTTTTGGTCACTCCAAATATACATATGAGTAAAAAGACATGAACTTATGAGCTTATATAGTTAGGAAAGCACCGGAGTGGTGCTGAAGTTAAGTTGAGGTGAGATTAAGACACATGTGCAACATCTGGGTATCTTTATTGTAGACGTTTCGCCATCCAGTGGCTTTATCAATACAAATTCTAGGACATAACTTGTAATAAAGTTGGTAGAATTACCGACAATATGTAAAGTAAAAGGACACAAGTGCAACTAATGTGACATTTATTGTGGCAACGTTTCGCTCTTCAGGAGCTTTATCAAGCTTGATAAAGCTGCTGAAGAGTGAAACGTTGCCACAATAAATGTCACATTAGTTGCACTTGTGTCCTTTTACTTTACAGGACATAACTTGAAGACAGTAGAACTATATACAGAAGATGAGGTAATCAGTCCCTCAACCTAGGAGTAGGTGCAAAGAGCACCATAGTCGTGGAGATTCTGAAGCGGAAGAAAGGATCCTGGCGCTTATATAGTAACGTCAGGTGTAGCAGACGAGGGCATATTCACTGGTAGGCGGGATTCCCCAGTGGAAGTAGGTCCTTCCCAAAGTGATGGGTTAGTTGTAGTAGTAGTTGTCGTAGCCGTGAAGGTTATGTACATGTCCTTAGAATTAAGATTCTATGATGTTGCAGTGTCTGACAAGTTGTGTACGAATGGTATATAATACCGACAAGATGAGATTAAGACACATGTGCAACATCTGGGTATCTTTATTGTAGACGTTTCGCCATCCAGTGGCTTTATCAATACAAATTCTAGGTAAGACACATATGCAACAGTTAGACAACTTTATTCCGAAACGTTTCGCCTACACAGTAGGCTTCTTCAGTCGAATACAGAAAGTAGGCAGGAACAGTAGAGATGTGAAGACGATGTAATCAGTCCATCACCCTTAAAGTCGTAGAATTTGAGGTTGTCAGTCAAATTCTACGACTTTAAGGGTGATGGACTGATTACATCGTCTTCACATCTCTACTGTTCCTGCCTACTTTCTGTATTCGACTGAAGAAGCCTACTGTGTAGGCGAAACGTTTCGGAATAAAGTTGTCTAACTGTTGCATATGTGTCTTACCAAACAACCTGTCGGTATTGTATACCATTTTGATGTTCACAAATTCTAGGACATAACTTGACAGTAGAACTATGTACAGAAGATGAGGTAATCAGTTATGTCCTAGAATTTGTATTGATAAAGCCACTGGATGGCGAAACGTCTACAATAAAGATACCCAGATGTTGCACATGTGTCTTAATCTCATCTTGTCGGTATTATATACCATTCGTACACAACTGAAGTTAAGTTATTGAAAGATCTTGGGCAGCTATAAAATTGGTTGGAAAAATAAGTGAGTGAGAAGGGTTGAATTCATAAAGCACTCGCCTAGTATGGGCCAGTAGGCATGCTGCAATAACCCCTCCATTTTTTGTGTGTCATCTGAAATAAAATACATCATCATGGGCGCCTAATTGTGGACGGGGCGATGCATATTCGATTATTTTGTTAGTGTAGTGGCAATAATGTAGCTGGGTTTTTTTATTTGAAAGCATTTGTTATAATAATCAGAACGGATTCCGGTAATCGGCGTCTGCTGAGATTTGGTTCCATGAAGGTTATTTGTGCACTGATTTAGTGTATCAGGTGTCCCTCCATGTTTCCGTGGATCTGGCATGCATTTTCTCTCCTCGTCTCTGTTGCACTCCTCGTTATGCTCACTTACCGTAATTGTCAGACCTGCAGAGAGGATCGTCTCTCCAGCTACAGGGTAAATTTCATAGTGGGTTCTGTTGCGTTCTTCTCTCTGAGGAGGGTGACTTTGTTGAGGTGCCTTGGGTATAGCACTAGAATAGGGATAAAGGCGCACACACCCATTTTGCAAGACATTTATTGAGGGAATATTTTGCCACAAGTGGCTTCTTCAGTACCAATACAGAGACAACTAAGAAATGAGTATATGTAGTGGCGGGAACCAGGCGGTAAGCTGTGAGAAGGTACTAGTAGTAGTAGTAGTAGTAGTAGTATTGAGGTTTGATGGGTCGAATTTGAGAGGTATTTGTCAGTAGTGAAGTAACATATTACAATGCTCCCTGGTGCAGACGCGACTTTGATAACTGGCGCCATATAATGACTGCCCAGGTAACACACACGAACTTTTAAATCTCTGCACCAAATTCACCTTAAACCAGCAAATAATAGAGCCTACAAGATTGAAGAATACACTGGACCTCATTTTCACTAACAATGATCTGATACGAAATGTCATCATATCAAAAACAATATACTCAGATCACAACATAATAAAGGTCCAGACATGTATGCGGGGAGCCCCAGACCGGCAAAATATGATCAGTCACAAGGGAGCCTTCACCAAACTCAACTTCAGTAACAAAAACATAAGGTGGGACCAAGTCAACCAACTCCTAAATGATATAAACTGGGTAGATAGACTAAGCAACACGGATCCTACCCTATGTCTAGAACAGATTAACCCTGTGGCACTTGAGGTATGCTCAAGGCATATTCCCTTAAGGAAAAGGAGAAGATGTAAACTAGAAAGAGAAAGGCGCTCCCTATACAGGCGAAGGCAAATAATGACTCAAGAAATCGTAATGACACGATGTGGCTAACGCGACGGGCTGGAGTTTTGAGACTCTATGACCGCGGGTTCAATCCCGGCCGGGGGCATGGTTTGGAAGGCAAATAATAACAGAGCGGCTACAAGAGGCCAATATATCGTAGGGAGGCACTGGCCAGAGAAATAGTAAACATCGAACTAAAGCTAAAGGAATCTTACAGGTGTCAAAAAACGCGAGAAGAACTAAAAGCTATAAATGAAATTGAAAGAAACCCAAAGTATTTCTTTTCTTATGCCAAATCAAAGTCTAGAACAACATCCAGTATTGGGCTTCCACTTAAACTGGGTTGGTCCTACACAGATGACAGCAAGGAAATGAGTGAGCTGCTCAAATCCCAATATGACTTGGTTTTTAGCGAGCCGCTAACCAGGCTGAGAGTCGAAGACCCAAATTAATTTTTTTATGAGAGAGAGAATTTGGTAGATACACGCCTATCTGATATTATCCTGACGCCAAATGACTTCGAAAAGGTGATAAATGACATGCCTATGCACTCTGCCCCAGGTCCAGGCTCATGGAACTCCGTGTTCATCAAGAACTGCAAGAAGCCCCTATCACGTACTTTTAACATCTGTGGAGAGGGAGCATGGACACTGGGGTCGTCCCACAGTTACTAAAAACAACAAACATAGCCCCAGTCCACAAAGGTGGCAGTAAAGCAATAGCAAAGAACTACAGACCGATTGCGCTAACGTCCCATATCATGAAAATCTTTGAAAGGGTTCTAAGAAGCAAGATCGCCACCCATCTAGATACCCATCAGTTACACAACCCAGGGCAGCATGGGTTTAGAGCAGGTCGCTCCTGTCTGTTCCACCTGCTGGACCACTACGACAAGGTCCTGGATGCTCTAGAAAGACAAACAGAATGCAGATGTAATATACACAGACTTTGCAAAAGTCTTTGACATGTGTGATCCTGGTGTAATAGCGCACAAAATGCGTTATAAAGGAATAACAGGAAAAGTCGGTAGATGGATCTATAATTTAAAAACAAATAGAACACAGAGTAGTAATCAACAGAGTAAAGTCTGAGGCGGCTACGGTGAAAAGCTCTGTTTCACAAGGCACAGTTAAACTAGTCCCCATCTTGCTCCTCATCCTCATGTCGGACATAGAATGGATATAAGCCACAGCGCTGTGTCTTCCTTTGCAGATGACACCCGAATTTGCATGACAGCGTCCTCCACTGAAGACACTGCAAGACTCCAGGCGGACATTAACCAAATCTTTAAATGGGTTGCAGAAAACAATATGAAGTTCAATGATGAGAAATTTCAATTACTCCGATATGGAAAACGTGAGGAAATTAAAACTATATCAGAGTAGAAAACAAATTCTATCCACACAGTAGAACGAAAAACTAATGTCAAAGACCTGGGAGTGATCATGTCCGAGGATCTCACCTTGAAGGACCATAACATTATATCAATCGCATCTGCTAGAAAAATGACAGGATGGATAATGAGAACCTTCAAAACCAGGGATGCCAAGCTCATGATGACACTCTTCAGGTAGCTTGTTCTATCTAGGCTGGAATATTTCTGCACATAACAACACCTTTCAAGGCAGGTGAAATTGCTGACCTAGAAAATGTACAAAGAAGCTTCACGGAGCGCATAACTGCGATAAACCACCTCAGTTGCTGGGAACGCTTGAAGTTCCTAAACCTGTACTTCCTAGAACGCAGGAGGGAGAGCTACATAATTATAATCGCCTGGAAAATCCTAGATGGACTAGTACCAAACCTACACACGAAAATCACTCCCTATGAAAGCAGTAGACTCGGCAGACGGTGCAACATCCCCCAGCAGTAACAGCCTGGTTGATCAGGCCCTGATCCACCATGAAGCCTGGTCACAGACCGGGCCGCGGGGGCGTTGACCCCTGGAACTCTCTCCAGGTATACTCCAGGTACGTACCTCTTGAAATCCGACCCATGACACCCCACCTCTACCCTCTCACAGCTTGCCGGATGACTCCCGCCGCTACATATACTATAGTCTCAGTTGTCTTAGTACTAGGACTGAAGAAGCCACCTGGGGTGAAACGTTTTCTTAATAAAGGACTTGAAAAATACATATATGTCTGTATCTACATAGTGGCGGTATCACCATACCTTTCCAGATGTAGCACTAGAATGTTGTCTACGTGCCTCAGCCATGTTTTAATACTAGGTATAATTGACATCCTCCACAACTGTACCACTGGAGGAGGCCTGGTTCACACACTACACCGCTCCACAGTAGCACTGGAGGAGGCCTGGTTCACACACTACACCACTCCACAGTAGCACTGGAGGAGGCCTGGTTCACACACTACACCGCTCCACAGTAGCACTGGAGGAGGCCTGGTTCACACACTACACCACTCCACAGTAGCACTGGAGGAGGCCTGGTTCACACACTACACCACTCCACAGTAGCACTGGAGGAGGCCTGGTTCACACACTACACCGCTCCACAGTAGCACTGGAGGAGGCCTGGTTCACACACTACACCACTCCACAGTAGCACTGGAGGAGGCCTGGTTCACACACTACACCACTCCACAGTAGCACTGGGGGAGGCCTGGTTCACACACTACACCACTCCACAGTAGCACTGGAGGAGACACACTACACCACTCCACAGTAGCACTGGAGGAGGCCTGGTTCACACACTACACCACTCCACAGTAGCACTGGGGGAGGCCTGGTTCACACACTACACCACTCCACAGTAGCACTGGAGGAGGCCTGGTTCACACACTACACCACTCCACAGTAGCACTGGAGGAGGCCTGGTTCACACACTACACCGCTCCACAGTAGCACTGGAGGAGGCCTGGTTCACACACTACACCGCTCCACAGTAGCACTGGAGGAGGCCTGGTTCACACACTACACCACTCCACAGTATTGCACTGGAGGAGGCCTGTTACACACTATCACTCTACAGTAGCACTGGAGGAGACCTAGTTCACACACATCACACACTCTATTACTCCACAGTGTTGCACTGGTGGAGGCCCGGTTTACACTATATCACTCCACAGTGTTGCACTGGAGGAGGCTTGGTTCACACAGTCCATCACTCCATAGTTTTGCACTGGTGGAGGCCTGGTTCACACATTGCATCACTCTATAGTGTTGCACTGGTGGAGGCCTGGTTCACACTCTACATCACTCTATAGTGTTGCACTGGTGGAGGCCTGGTTCACACACTACATCACTCTATAGTGTTGCACTGGTGGAGGCCTGGTTCACACATTACATCACTCTATAGTGTTGCACTGGTGGAGGCCTTGTTGACACATTACATCACTCTATAGTGTTGCACTGGTGGAGGCCTGGTTCATACACTACATCACTCTATAGTGTTGAACTGGTGGAGGCCTGGTTCACACATTACATCACTCTATAGTGTTGCACTGGTGGAGGCCTGGTTCACAAACTACATCACTCTATAGTGTTGCATTGGTGGAGGCCTTGTTCACAAACTACATCACTCTATAGTGTTGCACTGGTGGAGGCCTGGTTCACAAACTACATCACTCTATAGTGTTGCACTGGTGGAGGCCTGGTTCACACACTACATCACTCTATAGTGTTGCACTGGTGGAGGCCTTGTTGACACACTACATCACTCTATAGTGTTGAACTGGTGGAGGCCTTGTTGACACACTACATCACTCTATAGTGTTGAACTGGTGGAGGCCTTGTTGACACACTACATCACTCTATAGTGTTGCACTGGTGGAGGCCTGGTTCATACACTACATCACTCTATAGTGTTGCACTGGTGGAGGCCTGGTTCATACACTACATCACTCTATAGTGTTGCACTGGTGGAGGCCTGGTTCACAAACTACATCACTCTATAGTGTTGCACTGGTGGAGGCCTGGTTCACACATTACATCACTCCACAGTGTTGCATGTTACACCGACCTTTACTTAACAAGATTTGTTTCCCCATTAATTAGTGACGCCCAAAACGGAGGCTCTTGACACCGGGTCAGTATTAATGTGCTTGTGTGTGTGTGTGTGTGTGTGTGTGTGTGTGTGTGTGTGTGTGTGTGTGTGTGTGTTTTAACTTATTTTTGGTTGCAGGGGTCGATTCACAGCTTCTGGTCCCACTTCGCTGGTCGCTGTTTCGTCCACTCTCTCCTGTCTTAGAGCCTTTTCATACCTCTTCTTAAGCCTATGTATGGATCCCACCTCTACCACTTCACTTTCCGGATCATTCCACTTCCTGACAACTCTAAGGCTGAAAAAATACTTCGTAACATCCGTATGACTCGTCTGCGTTTTCAACTTTCAGCTACCTGGAGTCTACCTGGAGGTTATTCCGTTGATCAACGCCCCCGCGGCCCGATCCACGACCAGGTCTCCTGGTGGATCAGGGCCTCATCAACCAGGCTGGACCCTCTTGTTCCTAGTTTTCATCTCTGAAACATTCCGTCCCTCTTCACCTTGTCGGTTCCTCTTAGTATTTTGTATGCTGCTATAATCCCCCCCCCATCTCCTTGTCCTCCTGTCCTCCAGTGCCATCAGGTTGAATTCCTTTAACCTTTCTTCATAGGACATGCTCTTTAGCTACGCTACTAGGTTTCCAAACCTTCGCTTTCTCTAATTTCGGAATATGCTTGACCATACTGGTGCTGCATATTCCAATATGGTTCTGACGTACACGGTGTACAGTGTTGTGAATGACTCCTTACGTAGATGTCGAAAAGTTATTTTTAGATTTCCCAGGCGCGTATTTGATGCCGCAGTTATTTGATTGATGTGCGCCTCAGGTGATATGTTTGATAAAGGCAGTAAACCTGTACTCTGCGCTCTTCTTTGTCCCTCCCAAAGTTTCATAACTTTGCACTTAAATGTGGTTAAATTTCATAAACCACTTGTCAGACCTGCCCAGGTCCATTTGTAGCCTTTCCTGTCCTCGTCCGCTTGTATTCTCTTCATTAGTTTTACGTCGCCTGCAATCTGGGATACCTCTATCCCGTCTATCATGTCATTCACATATACAAGAAACAGCATCGGCCCTAGGACTGATCTTTGTGGAACCCCACTCTTCACTTGCACCCATTCCAACACCTTCCCATGGACAATCATTCGTTGTTTCCTTCCTGTCATGTATGCCTTAATATACTGTAATGCTTTTCCTGTTATTCTTGCCTGCTCTTCTAGCTTTTTTTTTTTTTACCAGTTTCTTGTGCGGTATTTTGTCAAAAGCCTTTTTGCAGTCCATGCAATCTACCCATCCTTCTCTCTCCTGTCTTCTGTTACCCTGTAGAACTCCAGTAAGTTTGTGACACAAGATTTTCCATCCTTGAAGCCGTGCTTGTTGTCCTTTCTACGGTGCTCCACCATTCTGTTTATAATCTTCTCCATAACTTTACATACTATACATGTCAGTGACACTGGTCTGTAGTTTAATCCTCTCATTCTGTCTCCATAAAAAACAAGACTACATCGGCTGCCTTCCACACCTCTGGCAGTTGCCCCTGTTTCGATTAGTTGAAGACTGTTGCTAGCGGCACACACTGTGCCTTTGTTCCCTCTTTCAGGGCCCACGGAAAGAGATATTATTTGGTCCCACTGTTTTCGAGGTATCTGGCTCATATAGCAGTTTCTTCACCTCCTAGGATGTGTGTATTGTATCCAGCACTTGCTGGTGCACTCTACTACTTCAATTTCCAGGAATCCTTTCTGTCTCTGAGAATACCTCTCAAAATATCATGCTGAGCTCTTCACTGACTTCCTGGTTATTCCCTGTGAGCTCCCTACCTTCTTTCTTTAGCCTGATTACCTGGTCCCTGACTGTTGTCTTCCAGAGATGGCTATATAACAACTGTGGGACAGATTTGGTTTTCGATGCTATGTCATTCTTAAATTGCCATTGAGCTTCCCTCTTTATCCATGCATACTCATTTCTGGCTCTTCTGCTTAGCTTCTTTTTTTCCTGAGCTCTTTGCCTTCTGTATTTTTTTCATGCTCTAATACATTGAGTTTCGCCTCTCTCCACCTCTGGGCAAACCAAGGGCTCACTCTCGTCATCCCATTGTTTCTATTACTCCTGGGTACGAACTTCTCCGCCTCCATGCACTTTCGGGCCACATTCTTCATCTCCTCTACAGACTTTACCTCTAGTTCTCTTTCCCACCGCACCTCATACAGGAATTCCATTATGCGTATGAAGTCCCCTTTTCTAGAAGTTTGTCTCCTCACCTCCCTCCCATGCTGCTTCACTCTTCACTGTTGATTCCACAAGGTATTCGAAACTCAGGACCATGTAATCACTAGGGCCGAGGGTCCTTTCATATGTAATATCCCCTGTGTTCGAATACTGGTTCATCCTCTCCTCTCCTCTAGTTGTATCATTAATATGTTAGTGCATGAAGTGTGCATGTGTGTGTGTGTACACTCGCCTAATTGTGGTTGCCGGGGTTGAGTCACAGCTCCATCCCTCGCCTCTTCACTGGTCGCTACAAGGTCGCTCTCCCTGCTATATGAGCTTTATCATACCTCTTCTTTAAGCTATGTATGGATCCTGCCTCCAATACATCACTTTCCAGACTATTCCACTTCCTGACAACTCTATGACTGAAGAAGAACTTCCTCACATCCCTGTGACTCATCTGAGTCCTCAACTACCAAATGTGACCCCTTATTACTGTGTCCCTTCTTTGAAACATCCTGTCTCTGTCCACCTTGTCGATTCCTCTCTGTATTTTGTCATTATATGCCACCTGTCTCTCCTGTCCTCCAGTGTCGTCAGGTCAGTTTCCCTTAACCTCTCCTCGTAGGACATGCCCCTTAGCTCCGGGACTAATCTCGTTGCAAATCTTCGCACTTTCTCTAATTTCCTAACGTGCTTGGTCAGGTGTGGGTTCCAAACTGGTGCTGCATAATCCAGTATTGCCCTGACGTACATGGTGTGCAGGGTCCTGAACGATTCTTTACTAACATGTGGGAATGCTATTCTTAGGTTTGGCAGGCGCCCATATGTTGCAGCAGTTATTCTGTTGATGTGCGCCTTAGGAGATGTGCTCGGTATTATACTCACCCCAAGATCCTTTTTCTTGAATGAGATTTGTAGTCTTTGGCCCCCTAGACCGTACTCAGGTAGCTGCTCAGCCATACCACTATTGTGGTAGCTGCTGATCCACACTACTACTGTGGTAGCTGCTGAGCCACACCACTACTGTGGTAGCTGGTGATCTGTGGTAGCTGCTAAGCCACATCACTACTGTGGTAGCCGCTAAGCCACATCACTACTGTGGTAGCCGCTAAGCCACACCACTACCGTGGTAGCCGCTAAGCCACATCACTGTGGTAGCTGCTAAGCCACACCACTACTGTGGTAGCTGCTAAGCCACAC
>NC_091333.1:21062839-21192839 GCF_038502225.1 Cherax quadricarinatus | reverse complement strand
TTATATTCGTAATGTGGTTTAATTTCACTGTCTCGCACTTCCGTTACATGACGTATATTTACTAAACGCAGTCATCCGTCCTATCACTCCATGTGTTCAATTTATGCAAGTCATCCTCCAGTGATATAGTATTTTTTCTCAGTTATCTTTACGTAAGATATTTTCATCATTCACAAATATATTCTTATAGTTTTCTGTTCATTCTTTTAAGTTATGTTTAGCAAGGAGCAGTGGCACTCCACTGCTGACATCTCCCCACTAGAATATTTTTCTTCTTATAACTATTTGTATCTTCCTCTTAAACATGAAGTTCACCATCCATTATAATTGCCTTTTATGCCTCATGTGTATTGCAGTTTCCAAATTCATCTTCCATGAAGAACTCTATCAGACGTTTTCTTAAGTCTTGACAAATACAATCAGCTAATCCATTTCTTCTTGAACAATTTCCATGACCTTGTAATAGCTTAAAGGTTTGATATATATGATTTTGCAGTGTCTGTCTGTCTTTGTCTCCGTTCGTCCTTGCCTGCCACTCTCTCACGTTCCCGGCTGGTGGTGATATTGACAGGGATGGAGTTCGGTTTTGGAGTAGTGAGAGGTGGATCAGAAAAGTGTTTACTACCCTGCGATAAATCTTATTTCAACATGGTTTGATGGCACGGCTTAGTTTTGTCTCCACCGTGACATCTCCACAGGTCGCTACTGGATAACTGAAATAACCACAGGCATTCTGTACACCTGTCTACACCCTCATAGATCAACATGTACAACACTTGATGTATATATTGCATTAGGATTTTTATGAGCAAGACTTTGCCTATGGTTAGGTTTTTTATTTTAATTTTAAAGATATTTATTAGGAAGACCATGAACTCTGTCTTGACTGGTGTCAAGCTCAGTTGCAGTATTTTGATAGGTTTTTGTCAGCTACTGGAAATTAAAAAAAGTCAGTTAATAGAAGTCTTCAGCAGAACTTCATCGATCATGTAAGTAATTCCTAGATAAATCTAGGCCTGATACAGGGACGTGGAAGTGTAATGTATTAGTGGTATACAATACCAACAAGTTGATGAATTATACACATGTACAACATCTGGGCAGACTGAGTTTGCAGACGTTCCGCTATTGAGTGACTTTATTAATACACTACAGGGACATAAACTGAGGACTGCCCCTCACCCTAGGAACAGGGAATGGGTACCGTATTTACGATGAATTATCAAGACTAGGGCGCTCATCACCACCTAGGCTGAAGGACTGATTACCTCTTCTAGTCTTTCTTTTGTGTCCCTGCATTATGTTAAAAACGCCGCTGGATGGCGAAACGTCTACAAAATAAAAATACCCAGATGTTGTACATGTCTAACTCATCGACGTTGAGGTGTACTGGTGCCCGGGACATGTCAGGATCTCTGGTAATAAACAGGCAGATGTTGAGACGACGACTTCTGTATCGAGTTTCTTTTATACCAGACCTCTGCCTCACACTGACTTCATGGACCACATGCATTATTATTACCTTGAGAACTAGCAGGCTTGTCGGACCTTTTAGAAACGCGAGAAGTTATAGTGGGTTCGACAGCAAGTGGGTTCTTGGCCGTCACACACGACCTGCTGACTAAAAATATACAATCAACTTTGATGGTTCCTTCATCTGTGACAGTGGAAGGGTGGGAAGTGCTCTTATAAACCAGCTTTGTGGTACTGTAATACAGAGGTAGAATTAATAACTGGGTTTACACCTTATAAACTGAATTGTTTGCCGTATTTGTTGCTCGCAAGTTGGTAGAAACTACAGCTACAATTACAGACATTTTTAATTGTTTCTTACTCCCTATTTTCATTATTGGCTCTAAATATCCTGGGTTCTGAATGTAGTCTGCTTTTGTTAGGAAGCCAGACAGATGTACGAAAATTATTAAAAATTATTAAGTTAAACTTTTGTGGATTCCTTCTGAAATAGGCCTCTAGGAGCGTGATGAACTTAATGACTTAGTTGAGTGTGATGAACTTAATGACTTAGTTGAGTGTGATGAACTTAATGACTTAGTTGAGTGTGATGAACTTAATGACTTAGTTGAGTGTGATGAACTTAATGACTTAGTTGAGTGTGATGAACTTAATGACTTAGCTGAGTGTGATGAACTTAATGACTTAGTTGAGTGTGATGAACTTAATGACTTAGCTGAGTGTGATGAACTTAATGACTTAGCTGAGTGTGATGAACTTAATGACTTAGCTGAGTGTGATGAACTTAATGACTTAGCTGAGTGTGATGAACTTAATGACTTAGCTGAGTGTGATGAACTTAATGACTTAGCTGAGTGTGATGAACTTAATGACTTAGCTGAGTGTGATGAACTTAATGACTTAGTTGAGTGTGATGAACTTAATGACTTAGTTGAGTGTGATGAACTTAATGACTTAGTTGAGCGTGATGAACTTAATGACTTAGCTGAGTGTGATGAACTTAATGACTTAGCTGAGTGTGATGAACTTAATGACTTAGCTGAGTGTGATGAACTTAATGACTTAGCTGAGTGTGATGAACTTAATGACTTAGTTGAGTGTCATGAACTTAATGACTTAGTTGAGTGTGATGAACTTAATGACTTAGCTGAGCGTAATGAACTTAATGACTTAGTTGAGTGTGATGAACTTAATGACTTAGCTGAGTGTGATGAACTTAATGACTTAGTTGAGCGTGATGAACTTAATGACTTAGTTGAGTGTGATGAACTTAATGACTTAGCTGAGTGTGATGAACTTAATGACTTAGTTGAGTGTGATGAACTTAATGACTTAGTTGAGTGTGATGAACTTAATGACTTAGCTGAGTGTGATGAACTTAATGACTTAGCTGAGCGTAATGAACTTAATGACTTAGTTGAGTGTGATGAACTTAATGACTTAGTTGAGTGTGATGAACTTAATGACTTAGTTGAGTGTGATGAACTTAATGACTTAGTTGAGTGTGATGAACTTAATGACTTAGCTGAGCGTAATGAACTTAATGACTTAGCTGAGCGTGATGAACTTAATGACTTAGCTAAATTAGCTTTAAATGAAGAGAACGCCGAAAATTATTTTTCTTTCTCTAAACAGAACTTAAAAAAATATTGTTAGAAAAAGACTAACAAATCGAAGTTAGGATTTCCTGGGTCACTTTGCCCGCGGCCCGGTCCCAGAGCAGGGCTCACGAATACTGGATTGATCGACCAGGGTGTTGGTGCCAGCTGCACGCAGACCAACGTATGCACCACTGCCGGGCTGACAAGAAACTGACTAAGGGAACTTATCAGGTTCTTTCTTGACAGTCAGGGGTTCGCTGTTAATTTTCTGTATGAACGAAGGAAGTATGGTAGATAAGATACATAGGCAACATTTAGGCAACTTTATTTCGAAACGTTTCGCCTACACAGTAGGCTTCTTCAGTCCAGTACAGAAAGTAGGCAGGAGCAGTAGAGATGTGAAGACGATGTGGTGGGAGCTACATGACCATATACTTCACAGTGCCACTGTTCAGTACCAACTGGCAGTAAGACCATTCTCCTGTGCAAACTAGGGAGGTAGTCTAGAATTTTGTGCAAAATTTGTAAAATTTAATGTTAGTAAAAGTGTCATTTCCTTATTTCAGAGCATTGTGTAATAAGACCATGAAATGTTTCTTCACGAAGAAGGAAAGTGGAGCTGAAGGATGGAAGAGAAGAAAGTTAGAGGTGGAAGAAGTCAAGAAGTCGAGCAAGTTCTTCGTACCTTTCTTTGAAAAGACTGGAACTTATTTGACACGTTCCATGGAGTCACCTGCACCTGCTACAAGTTTGTTAGAATCTGAAGGTGGATCAGGGTTACATGTGTCACGAGTCACTTAAGAGGAAGTCAAGTCAGATAAATTCGAGTATGACGAGATTAAAAGTGAGGCTGCCAGAGAGAGCGTGGACATGACAGGAGGGGAAGACTATGGTGGTGGTGGTGATGTTGAGTTTATTGACTAGATTATACCTGACGAGATTGAACCTGACGACACTGAACCCAGTGAACTCGATGGTGTCGAAGAGCCTTGAACTGTAATACCAGAAGTGATTGAACAGCATGACCTTGGCACTGAATTTAGAAGTTCAACAAGGATACTGGAAAAGCAATTCTGTCTAACACGTTGAGAACAGAAATAATAAAGCTTGGTTCGAAGTATTTCCAGAACAGTTTTTTCTTTCTTTTTTTTTTCTTCCATTTTTTGGCCACCCCAAATTCATCTTGTGGAGGGTAGCTCAAGTGCACATGGATACATAAAAGACCTAGGAACTAGGCCTCAAAAGGGTTAACAGGTGTACATTTGGCTTTATATCTACAGTTCAGTTATCTGTGACAAGCAAATTTAGGAAGTTTGCTTATTATATCAGGTATCTTATTTTCATTAATAAAATATTTTGATATGTCACATAGGTTATCATAAAAATCTTCAAAAGAGTGACGAGACGGCAGATTACAAATTTCATGGACCAGCACAACCAGTATAACCCGAACCAGCATGGTTTTAGAGCAGGACGATCATGTCTGTCACAGCTGCTGAACCATTATGACAGAATTACGGAGGCACTGGAAGACGACCAAAACGCAGATGTGATTTACACAGATTTTGCAAAGGTGTTTGACAAATGTGATCATGGAGTGATAGCGCACAAAATGAAAGCCATGGACATTACGGGGAAGTTAGGCAGATGGATTTTCAGGTTCCTAATACACACAACACAACAAATAGTAGTGAACAGAGCAGGATCCAGCATCAGCGAGGTCAAAAGCTCAGTGCCCCAAGGCACTGTCCTGGCACTTCTGCTGTTTCTCATCCTCATAGCAGACATAGGTAAAAACACCCGACACACTTTTGTATCATCATTTCAGATACTAAAATAAGCATGAAAGTCACTACGGTAGAGGACACTGAAAAATTACAGGAAGACATAAACAGGGTTTTCCAGTAGGCAGTGGAGAACATGACGTTCAATGGTGACAAGTTCCAGCTGCTTAGGTATGGAAAGAATGAAGAACTCAAAAGGAACACTATATACATAACTCAAGAGGGTCACCAAATAGAACGAAAGGAACACGTAAAAGACCTAGGAATAATTATGTCATCTGACCTTTCTTTTAAATAATATAATAAGACAAAGATCACGACAGCCAGGAAGATGACGGGGTGGGTATTGAGAACTTTCAAAACAAGGGAAATAATGCCAATGGTGACACTTCAAATCGCTAGTGCTCCCTCATTTAGAATATTGCTCAGTGCTGATGACCTCGTTCAAAGTAGGAAAAATATCAGGTATAATATATGCGTGGAAGGTACTCGAGAGCTTGGTCCCAAATCTGCACACTGCCATAACAACATACTGGAGTGAGAGATGTGGGAGGAAGTGTAAAATAAACCCAGTGAGGAGCAGGGGTGCGGTGGGGACAATAAGGGAACATTGTATCAACATCCGGGGTCCCAGACTTTTCAACATCTTACCAGAAGATATCAGAAACACTTCTGGAACAAGTGTTGAAGCCTTCAAGAGGAAACTAGACAAGTATCTTTACCAGGTGCCAGATCAACCAGGCTGTTGTGGCTATGTGGGGCAGCGGGCCTCCAGCAGCAACAGCCTGTTGACCAGGCGAGCACCGGACGAGCCTGGCCCATGGCCGGGCCCAGAGAGTAGATATACTCTCGAAATTCTTCAAAGGTAAGGTATATCAAAGGTAAAGGTATGGAACAAATACAGAGATCGTTTACGGCTCACATTGAGCCAATAAAACACCTAAATTACTGGGAGCCTTGACCATGTACTCAGTGGAGCGAAGAAGAGAGAGATAATAATATACACCTGGAAAGTACTCGAGGGCCTGGTCCCAAATCTGCACACTGCCATAACAACATACTGGAGTGAGAGATATGGGAGGAAGTGCAAAATAAACCCAGTGAAGAGCAGCAGTGCGGTGGGGACAATAAGGGAACACTGTATCAACATCCGGGGTCCCAGACTATTCAACATCTTACCAGAAGATATCAGAAACACGGTTCGGACAAGTGTAGAAGCCTTCAAGAGGAGACTGGAGAAGTATCTTCACCAGGTGCAAGATCAACCAGGCTGTGATGAATATGTGGGGCAGCGAGCCTCCAGCAGCAACAGCCTGGTTAAGTAGGCATGCATCAAACAAGCCTGGCCCATGGCCGAGCTCCGAGAGTAGTCAAACTCTCGAAGCTCATCAAAGGTATACTGTCTATCTTTATTCCTCAATAAGTGGACAATTAAGCACATAGTGTTCAAGAAAGTGACCATATGCCTGACCACATAATGAGCAGTGAGGGGAGTTTCCTCCCAAAAATATGTGTCTAATTTATCAACATGTCGGTTCTCTGAACTATTCAACTACAAACCTGTCAGACACTGCAACTTCTTGGGATCTAATACTTGGGAATTCTTCGCTTGCCTAATTCTTGGGCACGACCTACTTCCACATTGAACAAATGTGACACCACCTATGACTGCTGCACCTCTCCTGCCAACGGTTTATAAGCTCCTTCTCCGCACGTATGCCGTATTCTATTCAAGATTGATGGACTGACCACATCGACTCAAGGTTGAGGGACTGATTACCTCATTCTCCTCCTGTTCTTCAAGATTCTCCTTTGTATGGACTGATGAAGCCACTGTGTGGCAAAACGTTTCCTCAATAAAGATACCCAAGAGTTGCACATGTGTCTAATTTATCAACATGTCGGTTCTCTGAACCATTTGTTGAGAAATGGCATTACCAGCTAAGTTTAAACAGTGAACACTTAACTTAAAGACAACTCATCGCCTGCACAGCCGCCCCTGCAGACGAGGTCTAGAAGCTGTCGAAACCATCTCACAATGGGCTGTCAAGAAATATAATTTGTAAGATTATAAATTACCCCTAGGGGGTGTTATGTCAGCATTTCATTCACTGATGGCTGACAACTTACTTGTTTGGACTCAAAAGTCCACACCTTACTGCCGACTATAGGTTGATTACAAACTCCTTGCGACTCAAGAACTGCGCAGTCCCCCGTTCTACAAGAAATTCGTAACATACCTTGCTCTTGTAGCGTGAGCTATGGTGTTCTTCACACCTTCGACAGGTATCGGTGACTTGATAGAAGCTGTAGTGTCCTTTGATGTCCACGTCTTCCATTGTCTAGGAAACGCACACTGGTACGCTATGTTCCACAAGATTTGTCTTTATTGTTCACAATGTTATCACTGAAGAAGCTGATCACACTTCTCTTAAGTGTTTATTGTGTTTTATGAGACACTTCGTTCACACTAACGCACAGATCGTTGTTCTTTGTTGGTTATCCTGGCGTCAGTGTCACTCTCAGTAGAGTCAAAAGTAATCTGAAGACGCCACAGCGCCCCTTGCCGTCACTGCCCTAGCACAAAAAAAAAAAACTGACCTAGTACCTTTTGCTTCCTTGCCACTTCCTCGATGAAGTAAAGCAGAATGTTTGTTTCTTGCTGTCTTAAGCATAGACAACAATGTACACTATCTTTACTATGGTAATAAAGTGGGAGCAGGATTTTCCTTAATTGTCCTGCTAAAGTAAGAGATGTACTGTCTCTTATAAAAATACACTTTGCAACACTCTGCAAGGAGCATCGGTCAAAGCGACCACGTCGCATATTCGTACAGCATCTGTGATCAATTACTCACTGTAGCAGTAAACAAGACGCTCGCCCCCTCTGAGAGGGCTTGGCCCCTCAGGGCTGGAAGGGGCTGAAGGGGGCTGATACCCCCCTCCTGGAGAAAATTTCTCCATACCATTCATCTACAAACCTGTCAGACACTGCAACTTCTTGGGATCTAATACTTGGGAATTCTTCGCTTGCCTAATTCTTTGGCACGACCTACTTCCACATTGAACAAATGTGACACCACCTGTGACTGCTGCACCTCTCCTGCCAACGGTTTATAAGCTCCTTCTCCGCACGTATGCCTTATTCTATTCAAGATTGATGGACTGACCACATCGACTCAAGGTTGAGGGACTGATTACCTCATTCTCCTCCTGTTCTTCAAGATTCTCCTTTGTATGGACTGATGAAGCCACTGTGTGGCGAAACGTTTCCTCAATAAAGATACCCAAGAGTTGCACATGTGTCTAATTTATCAAATAGTAGGTTTATACTGATCGTGGGATTATTGATTTTGTGCTGAATAGGTTTTAATTAATTTGATTTAAGTTTTACTTTTGATGGGGGTATTCATGGGATTAGAGCCTGGTATCACTTGCTTTACCTAGATGACGTGAATTTTCCACAAGTCAGTAGTAATCACGTGAATTTTTCCACCAATCAACAATGATCACACGACTTTCCCACAACCATTGCCGTTCTTCCTGCAACATTTCCTTAAGTTAATTGTTTATACTCCTGTTCAGTCTACCTACCTGGAGGGTATTCTGGGGATCAACGCCTACGCGGCCTGGTCCTTGACCAAGCCTCCAGGTGGATCAGGGCCTGATCAACTAGGCTACGTGTTAACCGCATATAGGCTAGCGTACGAACCACAGCCCGGCTGATCCGGCACGGACTTGAGGTATTTATCCAGCTCCCTCTTGAAGACAACCAGGGGTCTATTAGTAATTCCCCATATGGTTGGTGGAAGGCTGTTGAACAGTCTTGGGCTCCGGACACTTACTGTGTTTTCGATTAGTGTACTAATGGCGTTCCTGCTTTTCATTGGGTGTATGTTGCATCGCCTGCCAAGTCTTTTGCTTTTGTAGGGAGTGATTTCTGTGTGCAGGTTAGGGACGAGTCCCTCTAGGATTTTCCATATGTATATTATGATGCATCTCTCTCGTCTGCGCTCCAGTGAGTACAAGTCAAGTGCTTCCAAGTAGGTGATTAAATGACCATGTTAGGTTATATTCCCTCTGACTCAAAGGTATGTTCACTAGGTGCGTCCAGATTGTTTAAGTTACAGAGAACATAAATCAGTAGCTGTACATTTCCACATAAAAATGACAACCGCCTCTCAGCCAAACAAAAAAAAAAACTTAAAACAATGATTTTGTTGGATACAGTGGACGTGTTGCCAAATAATTTGATTCTTGTCGACCCTCGGTCCTAGTTACTGTCGCTTACTGTTAAATGAGACGTCTCTTTTTGCGCGAGGTACAGCTCGTTAATTTCTACCTGATTGAAAACATCTACGAAAACATAATGCTTGTTATTGTAGGTTAAATTAACATTAGTAATCAACAATAACAAAATAAGCGAGCAACTTACGGCTGGCAGCACCGCACCGCACGTATCCTTGTCCATTTGCGCGTTTATATCTGCACACATATTGTTTTAGTTGGAGGATGAACCACAAAAAACATGAAAAATGGTATGTTAATGTGCGTGTGTAATACTGGAGGGTGGACCCTCGAGCCTCAGTGTGGCGCGGTGGTGTCGTGTCACTGTGTCAACCTCTGTAGAATTGGTGAATTACTGCAGGATTTTGGCTCTTTATCAAGCAAATCAAAGGGAAACTGTGTATAGTGAATGGCAACGCAGGTGGGAGCATTGAAACTGTTGGGCGAGTCTTGCTGAATAGAGAGTTTTCATTATCGCGAGTGATTCATTGTGGAGCGGTTAAAAAATGGGAATGAAGTGTGTAATAGTAATGAAGGGAGAAGAGTAGTTCAGAAGAACTACTTACACTTTTAGTAGAAAGGAAGGTGAACTGTTAATTAACGTGAAGTGGAACTTGAGGGGAAACAGGGAGGCCAGTCTTTCCCTTAAGTGCTTTATGTGGCAATACAGTCTTATAAGGCCTCGGTACATATAAAGACTGCAGTATACAACATTGATTTAAAAGTGTCCTTTTCATAATACGACATAGTTAAGTGAGCATAGTGTATTGAAACAAGTGAGAGGACTGTAGTGTAGTGATTAGTGTCAACCACCACGAGTGACATAAACACCCAGCCAATGGTTGACTTGACAAATGTCAGCCACTGGGTCGAAAAACTCATTTTTCCGTACATTTTGTATCTGCTCCAACAGCTTAGTTTTGGTGAGGCAGTGTAGCTTTACCAGTGTACCCTCACTGCATTTATCCCCTTCCATCAGACGTTAAATATTACGTGCCCATAACGCTGAGATGTCAACAGATATCTCAAAGAGTTCTTCTCGGGGCCAGACGTCTTCAGGAGTCACAACATGCTGAATTACCTTAACTGTTGTGTAACTGATCACTCACAGCACCCTACACCAAAGCCCCACATAGACAGCTGTTAAAATGTCGAAGGACGAATTCTGTGGAATTCTGTGAGGGAACTGTGTACTGAAAGAGGCATACAGAGAAAACTGTCCAGTATAGTTCATAAAAAGTGAGAGGAAGAAATGAAGACAGATTGTTTAGTGGATGAAAGACTACAAACCAAGAAAAATGGAAGACAGACAAGTATAGTGATATATAATAGAAGAACACAAGAAACGCGAGAACAGGAAAACTCCCGAAACCCGTTAAAGGTATATCACTGCCACTGACCGTCTGAACACCAGGCACAACAGAGCAAGAGTAGAATTTGAGATTCAACAGAATTTGAGATTGTCAGACACCTGTACCTTGCTGCGCAGCTTGTATATCAGGAGACCCACTAACTTACATTCCCAGTAACCTGAGAGTCAGGTAACTGGAGAGTCGGGTAAATAGAAGCGAGGTAAGAGTGTACCTGGATAAGAAAGAGGCGAAGACTTTGTTAACCAGAGGACGGCGGTCTGCCATTCAGCCTGCAGGCTCCCTCGCCCTGCAGGCTCCCTCGCCCTGCAGCCTCCCTCGCCCTGCAGCCTCCCTCGCCCTGCAGCCTCCCTCGCCCCGCAGCCTCCCTCACCCTGCAGCCTCCCTCGCCCCGCAGCCTCCCTCGCCCCGCAGCCTCCCGCACCCTGCAGCCTCCCTCGCCCCGCAGCCTCCCGCACCCTGCAGCCTCCCTCGCCCTGCAGGCTCCCTCGCCCTACAGCCTCCCGCAACCTGCAGCCTCCCTCGCCCCGCAGCCTCCCGCACCCTGCAGCCTCCCTCGCCCTGCAGCCTCCCTCTCTCTGCAGGCTCCCTCGCTCTGCAGCCTCCCTCGCCCCGCAGCCTCCCGCACCCTGCAGCCTCCCTCGCCCTGCAGCCTCCCTCGCTCTGCAGGCTCCCTTGCCCTGCAGCCTCCCTCGCCCCGCAGCCTCCCGCAACCTGCAGCCTCCCTCGCCCTGCAGCCTCCCTCGCCCTGCAGCCTCCCTCACCCTGTAGCCTCCCTCACCCTGCAGCTTCTCTTACCCTGTAGCCTCCCTCACCCTGAAGCCTCCGTCACCCTGCAGCCTCCCTCACCCTGCAGCCTCCCTCACCCTGCAGCTTCTCTTACCCTGTAGCCTCCCTCACCCTGCAGCCTCCCTCACCCTGCAGCCTCCCTCACCCTGCAGCTTCTCTTACCTTGTAGCCTCCCTCACCCTACAGCCTCCGTCACCCTGCGGCCTCCCTCACCCTGCAGCCTCCCTCACCCTGTAGACTCCCTCACCCTGTAGACTCACCCAGGTCACGGAAAGGGCTGCGGGGGCGTTGGTCTCCGAAACCCCCTCCAGGTATACCCTGTGGCCTCCCTCACCCTGTAGTTTCCCTCACCCTGTAGCTTCCCTCACCCTGTAGCTTCCCTCACCCTATAGCCTCGCTCACCCTATAGCCTCGCTCACCCTGAAGCCTCGCTCACCCTGTAGTCGCCCTCACCCTGTAGTCGCCCTCACACTGCAGCCTCCCTCGCCCTCTAGCATCCCTTATCCTGCAGCCTCCTTCACAGTGCAGCCTCCCTCACCCTGTAACCTCCCTTACCCTGTAGCCTCCCTCATTCTGTAGCCTCCCTCACTCTGTATCTTCCCTCACTCTGTATCTTCCCTCACACTATAGCCTCGCTCTCCCTGAAGCCTCCCTCACCCTGTAGCCTCCCTCGCCCTGTAGCCTCCCTCACCTTGTAGCCTCCCTTACCCTGCAGCCTCCATCACCCTGTAGCCTCCCTCACCCAGGTCACGGAATGGGCTGAGGGGGCGTTGACCCCCGAAACCACCTCCAGGTATACCCAGCAGCCTCCCTCAACATTCTCCTTACTCATTCACTCCCCTCTTCCCTTCTCTCTCTTCCCGCCTCATCCCTTCATTCCAGTAATCCCCATTCCAACCTCTTTCCTCCCCTCATCCTTCCCTCCACCTCCCACACTAACGTTCAGTCTCCCTCCTCTCTTTATCCCACACTAACGTTGCTTTCCCTGCTCCCTCTTCCCTCACCTACTGCCCCTCCCATAACTTCCCTACTGCCCCTGCCCACCTGGCAGTAAAAATAGGCACCCGTGTGTTAGCCTACTGTAGTGGGTCGTATCCAGGAACAAATGTGTGACACAACTCCAGAACTGCTGGAATGTTATATTCTGTGTTAAAAACACTCCAGTCTTGTGTAAGTCACTCCAGTACTGCTGGAGTGTTATATTCTATGTTATAAAACACTCCAGTCTTGTGTAAGTCACTCCAGTACTGCTGGAGTGTTATATTCTGTGTTAAAAACACTCCAGTCTTGTGTAAGTCACTCCAGTACTGCTGGAGTGTTATATTCTATGTTATAAAACACTCCAGTCTTGTGTAAGTCACTCCAGTACTGCTGGAGTGTTATATTCTGTGTTATAAAACACTCCAGTCTTGTGTAAGTCACTCCAGTACTGCTGGAGTGTTATATTGTTATAAAACACTCCAGTCTTGTGGAAGTCACTCCAGTACTGCTGGAAGTATTCAGGTGTTCGGTAAAAAGTATCCTTGTACCTAATGAGGTTAATTAAAAAAATCACATTGTTTCGCCCAAGACGCCAGTGAATGAAAAGTTATGGAATCAAGAATGTTGCCACTCTGTTGTTGATGTTGCTGGAGCATAATGAATGTTGCCACTGTTGTTGATGTTGCTGGAGCATAATGAATGTTGCCACTGTTGTTGATGTTGCTGGAGGATAATGAATGTTGCCACTATGTTGTTGATGTTGCTGGAGCATAATGAATGTTGCCACTGTTGTTGATGTTGCTGGAGCATAATGAATTTTGCCACGCTGTTGTTGATGTTGCTGGAGCATAATGAATTTTGCCACGCTGTTGTTGATGTTGCTGGAGCATAATGAATGTTGCCACTCTGATGTTGATGTTGCTGGAGGATAATGAATGTTGCCATTCTGATGTTGATGTTGCTGGAGGATAATGAATGTTGCCATTCTGTTGTTGATGTTGCTGGAGCATAATGAATGTTGCCACTCCGTTGTTGATGTTGCTGGAGCATAATGAATGTTGCCACTGATGTTGATGTTGCTGGAGCATAATGAATGTTGCCACTCGGTTGTTGTTGCTGGAGCATAATGAATGTTGCCACTCGGTTGTTGTTGTTGCTGGAGCATAATGAATGTTGCCACTGATGTTGATGTTGCTGGAGCATAATGAATGTTGCCACTGTTATTGATGTTGCTGGAGCATAATGAATATTGCTACTCTGATGTTGATGTTGCTGGAGCATAATGAATGTTGCCACTCGGCTGTTGATGTTGCTGGAGCATAATGAATGTTGCCACTGATGTTGATGTTGCTGGAGCATAATGAATGTTGCCACTCTGATGTTGATGTTGCTGGAGCATAATGAATGTTACCACGCTGTTGATGTTTCTGGAGCATAATGAATGTTGCCACTCTTTTGTTGATATTGCTGGAGCATAATGAATGTTGCCACGCTGTTGTTGATGTTGCTGGAGCATAATGAATGTTGCCACGCTGTTGATGTTACTGGAGCATAATGAATGTTGCCACGCTGTTGTTGATGTTGCTGGAGCATAATGAATGTTGCCACGCTGTTGTTGATGTTGCTGGAGCATAATGAATGTTGCCATTCTGTTGATGTTGCTGGAGCATAATGAATGTTGCCACTCGGTTGATGTTGCTGGAGCATAATGAATGTTGCCACTCTTTTGTTGATGTTGCTGGAGCATAATGAATGTTGCCACGCTGTTGTTGATGTTGCTGGAGCATAATGAATGTTGCCACGCTGTTGATGTTACTGGAGCATAATGAATGTTGCCACGCTGTTGTTGATGTTGCTGGAGCATAATGAATGTTGCCATTCTGTTGATGTTGCTGGAGCATAATGAATGTTGCCACGCTGTTGTTGATGTTGCTGGAGCATAATGAATGTTGCCATTCTGTTGATGTTGCTGGAGCATAATGAATGTTGCCACGCTGTTGTTGATGTTGCTGGAGCATAATGAATGTTGCCACACTGTTGTTGATGTTTCTGGAGCATAATGAATGTTGCCACTCTTGATGTTGCTGGAGCATAATGAATGTTGCCACTCGGTTGATGTTGCTGGAGCATAATGAATGTTGCCACTCTGATGTTGATGTTGCTGGAACATAATGAATGTTGCCACGCTGTTGGTGATGTTTCTGGAGCATAATGAATTGCCACTCTTTTGTTGATGTTGCTGGAGCATAATGAATGTTGGAACGCTGTTGTTGATGTTGCTGGAGCATAATGAATGTTGCCACGCTGTTGATGTTACTGGAGCATAATGAATGTTGCCACGCTGTTGTTGATGTTGCTGGAGCATAATGAATGTTGCCACTCTGTTGTTGATGTTGCTGGAGCATAATGAATGTTGCCACACTGTTGTTGATGTTGCTGGAGCACTATGAATGTTGCCACTCTTTTGTTGATGTTGCTGGAGCATAATGAATGTTGCCACTCGGTTGATGTTGCTGGAGCATAATGAATGTTGCCACTCTTTTGTTGATGTTGCTGGAGCATAATGAATGTTGCCACGCTGTTGTTGATGTTGCTGGAGCATAATGAATGTTGCCACGCTGTTGATGTTACTGGAGCATAATGAATGTTGCCACGCTGTTGTTGATGTTGCTGGAGCATAATGAATGTTGCCACGCTGTTGTTGATGTTGCTGGAGCATAATGAATGTTGCCACTCTGTTGTTGATGTTGCTGGAGCATAATGAATGTTGCCACGCTGTTGTTGATGTTGCTGGAGCATAATGAATGTTGCCACACTGTTGTTGATGTTTCTGGAGCATAATGAATGTTGCCACTCTTTTGTTGATGTTGCTGGAGCATAATGAATGTTGCCACTCGGTTGATGTTGCTGGAGCATAATGAATGTTGCCACTCTGATGTTGATGTTGCTGGAGCATAATGAATGTTGCCACGCTGTTGGTGATGTTTCTGGAGCATAATGAATGTTGCCACTTTTGTTGATGTTGCTGGAGCATAATGAATGTTGCAACGCTGTTGTTGATGTTGCTGGAGCATAATGAATGTTGCCACGCTGTTGTTAATGTTGCTGGAGCATAATGAATGTTGCCACGCTGTTGTTGCTGGAGCATCATGTATGTTGCCACACTGTTGTTGATGTTGCTGGAAGGATCATGTATGTTGCCACACTGTTGTTGATGTTGCGGGAGCAAAATGAATGTTGCCACGCTGTTGTTGCTGGAGCATAAATGTTGCCACGCTGTTGATGTTGCTGGAGCATAATTAATGTTGCCACGCTGTTGTTGATGTTGCTGGAGCATCATGAATGTTGCCACGCTGTTGTTGATGTTGCTGGAGCATAATGAATGTTGCCACAGTGTTGTTGATGTTGCTGGAGCATCATGAATGTTGCCACACTGTTGTTGATGTTGCGGGAGCATAATGAATGTTGACACGCTGTTGTTGATATTGCTGGAGCATCATGAATGTTGCCACTGTGTTGTTGATATTGCTGGAGCATCATGAGTGTTGCCACGCTGTTGTTGATGTTGCTGGAGCATAATGATTGTTGCCAGGGTGTTATTCATGTTGCTGGAGCATCATAAATGTTGCCACGGTGTTGATGTTTCTGGAGCATCATGAATGTTGCCACGCTGTTGTTGATGTTTCTGGAGCATCATGAATGTTGCCCCACTGTTGCTGATGTTGCTGGAGCATAATGAATGATGCCACGCTGTTGTTAGTGTTGCTGGAGCAATCATGAATGTTGCCACGCTGTTATGTTGTCACAGCCAAGCTGGTGCTGTTAATCAAGGACACTGCTAGACAGCCACCATCAACTGGGGTACTGCCACTGAACACTCAGACGAAAGCTTGATAAACGTTTTGCATTCTTGCTATGTATGTTCTTGTGCTACTCGCCACAGGTTGACTCTGTTCTTTTGCTACCCGCCACAGGTTGGCTCTGTTCTTGTGCTACCCGCCACAGGTTGGCTCTGTTCTTGTGCTACCCGCCACAAGATGGCTGTGTTCTTGCACTACCCGCCACAAGATGGCAATATTCTTGTACTACCCGCGACAGGATGGCAATGTGGTACACAATAAACAAGCCGCTGTGACGGCAAAAATCTTATTTAAGATCGGGCCACAGGGGCGATGAGTTCTGGATCCATATATAGTATCGTGGCGTACACGCCCACAGAGGCGGGAGTGTGAGTGCACGCTCCACCTGAGCAGGTAGCATGAATAGTGGACACAGTGTGGAGCAGCAGTAGTGTCTACATGACTGTGTTTCCTCCACCCAACATAATTGTGCTGGCTATGCAAAATTTAAGGCAGCTTTTCAGGATGAGGTGCGGCATTGACGCACGACCCTTCCCTGCAGCTGTGTTGGTGGCGGAGGAACAGGTGTTGGCGGTGGAGGTTCAGGTGTTGGTGGTGGAGGATCAGGGGTTGGTGGTGGACCAGGTGTTGCTGGAGGACCATTTGTTAGTGGAGGACCAGGTTTTGGTGGAGGACCAGGTTTTAGTGGAGGACCATTTGTTAGTGGGGGGCCATTTGTTGGTAGAGGACCAAGTGTTGGAGGACCAGTTGGTGGTGTCGGAGGAACAAATGTTGGAGGGCGAAGTAGTGATGGAGGATGATGAAACTGTGTTGGAGGAACAGGTGGTGGTGGTGGAGGATGATGGTGCAGCTGTGTTGAAAAACCAAGTAGGATGGGGGACGATGTGGTGGTGGTGTTGGAGGAGTGTGTACTGTATGAACAGTAGGGAACCATCTTAGTGACCCACCACACTACAGCCACCATGATGACCTCTACCATCACCAAAATAGAGATTTCCATAACGAGTAAAATCACCATGATGAAGACCAACGCCCTGATAATAAAATTATACTTCTTGTCTAAAGACCTTCAAGTCAACCTAACAATTCATTATTTCAGGAAAAAATCAGTAAGGGAAAAATAAAACTGAATATAAAAAAATTAATAAAACATGGTAAGAAATATACAAATATAAAATTCAGGTGTTTTGTACATTTTCCAATGTCTGGATAACACTCCATGGAAGAGTTCACACAGGTAAAGAAAAGCAGAGAGTACTGGAGTCGTATACCAAGGAGTCAAGTGTCAAGTAGGAACTGTGTGTGGAGAAGGTGCAGAGGCCAGTACGTCTGGAAGTGCATAGGCACTCCTGCCCAGGGACTGGCTTGTACCTAGTGGCTCCTACTCAGGGACTAGCCGGTAAAGTAACAGACTAATGTGTCAGGAGTGTACACCCCTCCTGCTCAGGGGACTACCTTGTAGAATACTGACTTAGAGACTAGTGTGTCAGGAGACTAAGGGTCGTAGCCTCCACACCAAATCATCTCCAAGGCCAAAGAATAAACAGTAGCTCATACCTCCCACAAATGAAACGAGGCAGAACAGGTGTGCGAGTTGGCCGGTACTGGTGCAAGAGGCCAGAGACACCTAGCACCCCTTCCCCCCATCAGTGAATATGGCCAATTCGCTTGTTACTTATCACTGACCCACTAGCAAACGTCATTTGTCACAGGGTGACAACATACACTCGGGCAGCGCCACAGGCATGTACACAATTAAGCCGCTCTTTCTAATAATTTCTAACACTGTTAAACACTCAGCGCCATAAAATATGGTGAATTACGAACATAATTTACTGTTAATATATACACACATTATACAATGTATATAAAATATATACCTGTGTATATAATGTAAGTGCATTATTAAAATTTCCAGGTACTAAGTCACTGTTATTCAAAGTGTTGGTACTTAAAGTCATCACTTAACGTCGTTTCGTTATAACATTGAGAAAAGTCGATTCAATTAAAGGAATGGGAAATATGGGAAGACGTAAGATATCTGGATGGACATCGGTGTAGCTCTCCATGTTCACTAATGACCATATAAATGAAAGCTTTGTTTATTTGAAGATCTAAAAAAAAAAATCTAGTGGTGAAAGTGAAACCTTTGTGGGAGGTCATGGTAGGGCTGAGTGTTTTAAGAAACATTCAAAACTTCATGCAGGCGAGTCTGCAAGTGCCGACAAAGAAGCTGCAGCATCTTACCCAACCTTACTATGTCTGTTTCCTCCCTTATGGTTATTTGCATTCGGTGTTTGTGATACATTGCGTGTTTCTTATATAATTCTGAAAAAACGTGATATCTAAAATAAAAAATGTCAATAACAATAAATAAACGATTGTATATCGCCCCCAGAGCAACATACTCCATCGTCATGGCATAAGCAGCACTACTGCTCCTCTCAGATCTCCCTTGCCGTAGGAACGTTTGTTTATACAATTAGGCTACGGTAAAACTGGTTTCGTTATACGTCATTTCGCTTAAAGCTGCAGTTTCCAAGGGCCTATCGACGATATTAAGTGAGGACTTCCTGTACGTCAGTCTGCTACCGAGGTAATTATGACCACTGTCATGATAACGACAACCACCATGACAATGACATTCACCATGATAATGATGAGCACTACCATAAAGTACCATGACAGTGACATTCACCATGATAATGATGAGCACTACCATAAAGTACCATGACAGTGAAAAGATCGACCATAATAAGTAGGACGAGGAGGAGGAGGAGGACTGGTGAGAGGAGACGCGTGAAGAATGTGCTGAAGGGGACGGGTTCAATTTAATTATGGAGAGGATTGTCAAGGGAAATTTGAGTGAAGTGCTAGAGCGGATCACTGTGTGTGTGTGTGTGTGTGTGTGTGTGTGTGTGTGTGTGTGAGAGAGAGAGAGAGAGAGAGAGAGAGAGAGAGAGAGAGAGAGAGAATGAGAATGAGAGGGAGAGGGGGTGGTGGGTCATTAACTGACTGACCCACTGAATCACTGGCTCAGTCTCTGTCTCTCCCTCCCTCTCTCTCTCTCAGCTAAGAAGCGGGGCCAGGAACTATGGCTCGACCTCTGCAGCCACAAATAGGTGAGTGTACACACACAGCAAGACTGGACCTAACATTCACCTTGAGTAGTTCATACATTGGAATATCACATACGAAAGGCCCTCGGAGCTAGTGATCACATGGTCCTGAGCTACGACTACATTGTAGAGTTAACAGAGAAAAGTGAAGCAGCACAAAAAGGACGGGAGAAACCAAACTACAAAAGAGGGGACTACACAGGCATGAGGCAATTCCTGCACAAGGTGCAGCAGAGAAGAAAACTGGAGGGAAAGACAGTAAATGAAATGATGGATCACGTGACCGCAAAGTGCAGGGAGGCAGAAGAGAAGTTCGTACCCAAGGGCAACAGAAACAATGGGAAGACTAGAACAAGCCCTTGGTTCATCTGAAGGTGTAGAGAGACTAAAGCTAGGTGCGCTAGAGCATGGATAAGGTATAGAAGACAACGGACCAAAAACGATTATGCATGGATAAGGAGAGAGGCCCAGCGACAATACGAGAATACCATAGCATCGACAGCCAGATCTGACCTGAAGCTGTTGTACAGCCACATCAGGAGGAAAACAACACTCAAGGACCAGGTAATCAGGCTGAGGAAGGAAGGAGGGAAGATAACAAGAAACGATCAAGTAAGTGAAGAGCTCATTTCGAGATTTAGTGATTGCAGAGTACAGTAACAAGTGCTGGACATGCTACACTTAACCAAAGATGAGGTGAAGAGACCGCTAAGCAAACTAGATACCTCAAAGGAGATGGGACCGGACATCTCTCCATGGGTCCTGAGAGAGGGAGCAGAGGCACTGTGTGTGCCACTAACAATCTTCAACCCATCACAGTGGGGCAACTACCTCAGGTGTGGAAGACTGCTAATGTAATCCCAATTTTCACAAAAAGAGAGGCCGCATTTAATTACAAACCAGTGTCACTGACATGTCTAGTCTGCACGGTCATGGTAAAGATTATCAGAAGAGTGGTGAAGCATCTAGAGAGAGATGAGCTTATACACGATAACAAGCATGGTTTCAGGGATGGGAAATCCTCTGTCACAAACCTACTTGAGTTTTACAACACAACGTAACAGAAGTAAAACAGGAGAGAGAGGGGTGGATAGACTGCATTTTCTTGGACTGTAAGAAGGCTTTCAACACAGTTATACAAATACCTCACCGCCGTGCCCGCCGTGCCTCGTTGTACTCCGTGTTTTTTCGTGTTTTCACGGTCTCTCTTACATGCTAGAACTTTAATTTGTGCCATCGATCTTATACGATACATCTCTCCAGCGCTTGGAACCAATCTTGGGCAGAAAATAGTATATACTGAGTCATAAAGGAGGATTAGTGCGCACTACCTAGCAGTTTTATTCCCAGAGGGGAATCATAGGCCTAGTGTGCCGTGTGCAACTTTTCTTAGTCAGAGGAAAGAAAGTGTCCCTGATAATATTGTGTATACATAGTGTTATAGTGTATACTACAGTGGCACCCTAGTATATAGATAAATGCTAAAGTGTCTTTTAAAACAGGTGTAATTCAAGCTGAAGTGATAGGCCTAGAGGCAGATGCCAGAAGTCGCCAGAAACTTACCACACAGGTCAGCTGTTTTAATAATCTTCCTGGCCTGCTAGTGTACCTCGATATAATCTAGTGATACCAGTGAATAGGAGAATATAGTGTTGTAGTAGCAACTAACCAATAATATAATGGTACTTAGTGAAATGGAGTGACTTTCATTAGTTTTTTCTCCATTCTTGAAATACCAGACGTATACAGTGAAATTCATATAACCTGTAGTTACCAGCGGTCGCAATATACACAACGAAAAGCAAATATTACTCCAGAAAAAGTGTCTTTCCTCCAGTAACTTCACCAATCAACTATAGTAATTGTGAAGGCTTACTCAGCCCTGTAACAACTTCAGACAGTATTACCAAGGCTGGCTCCTCCTCAGGAAAATTAGTGAATAGAAAAAGAAATAACAGACAAACAAACACTTTATTATATAGAAAATATAAAACACTTAAATATGAAATATTAATCCTACATTAAAGAAAATGAAAAATGAAAAATATAAATAACTGAATTCAACGCTAATATATATATAGGGGTGTTTGGTGTTGGTGACACTGAGTGTTGTTGAAATCGTAGCAATTGCTTATGATGGTGGGGGGGGGGTCGCAGGTGTTGGTTACAACCCACCGGTTCGTTCTTCACAGTATAGCCTTGAGTATTCTATCCCGATGACAGGAAAGCAGGTTCTTTACTGCTGCAATGATGAGGGGTTACGTCCTGCAATTTCATACAGGTGCACAGGTAATTAAATCCAAAAAGGGGAAGTCTCAGGACGTTAGTCCATCTCCATCAGTTCTGCTCGTTGATTGGCAGGTGACCCTCTCTGTCATCCAAGCTGGAAAGATAGACAGGTTACCCACGGCTTAAGAAATCACTCTCCATGATAAGTACAATACTTAAAAGATGTGGTGATTATTACAACAGTCAACCTAGAGCAAGACTGAAAGGACTAAGTTTATTATTGGTCAAAAGTGAAGCTTTCAACCAATAAATCCACTAGAATACAAAGCAGGCATGTACTTACAGTAGTGCTGGGAGCTGTGAGTCTAGTGATTACTGTTTGGACCGGAGCCCCACACGTCACCTTTCGGTGGGGGGGAGGAAGAAGGAGGGGAAGGGATAGCAGGAGCTAGACTGACCCTACCTTAACAAGCAGCCGGCAGTCAAACTATCACTTTCGGGGTGGTGGAAAAAAGGCAGAAATAGCGGGAGCTTGACTTACCCTACCTTAACAAGTAGCCGACAATGAAACTATCACTTTCGGGGAGGGGAAAAAAGGCGGGAATAGCGGGAGCTTGACTTACCCTACCTTAACAAGTAGCCGGCAATGAAACTATTGTTACTATATACTCCCTCTCTACTCCTATCTATTGAACTTTTCCCTCACACTCCCCCATACCAAGACTTATAGTCAAGGAGTATAAGAAGAATAGGCGAGGAAAGAGTTCTAACATATGGAAGTCGCGTAAGGCAAGAAATCTTCTACTGACTATCACGACTTAACCAGTCAGAGAAATAATTGGATGAACCATTGATATACACAATATGGAACTTAAAAGCCTGGAGTGCCAATGTCCACCTCAAGAGGCGACAGTTGGTTCCCTTAAAAGTTTCTAGGTATATCAAAGGTTTGTGGTCCGTTTCTAAAATGAATTCTTTTCCCAGCAAATAAAATTTAAGTTTGGAGATTCCCCACACAAGGGCCAAACATTCCTTTTCTATGGTGGAGTATCTCGTTTCTGCGGGAAGGAGTTTCCGGCTTAGGAAGCATACAGGGAAGGGAGTACCATCATGGTATTGTAGTAACACTGCACCTAAGCCAGTATTGGAGGCATCAGTTCTTAAACAAAATGTTTTATTAATATCTGGAATCTTAAGTATAGGGTCTTTCGAAAAGATACTTTTAATCTCATTAAACTTTTCCCGAGCTACGTCGGAAAGTTCAAGAGGTTCCTTCACAGACTTTTTTAAGGAAGTCGGGTAAGATGCCTGTAAGATCAGTAAGGTTCGGGATAAACCGTGCATAAAAATTTACAGAACCAAGAAAGCTACGCACGAGCTTCTTGGTTTTGGGGAATTTAAATTCTAATAAAGCTTTGATCTTACTGGGGAGAGGCTGCAGAGAGTTATTAGAAAGTATCAGTCCAAGATATCTAATCTTGTTATACCCAAGGAAGCATTTCTTCGGCTTGGCAATGAGGCCATGTGAGCGTAACCTATGCAAAACTGATGTTAATGTTTGGATATGTTCGCCCCACGTGGATGTCATTACGTAAATGTTATCAAAATAAACTGAAACATTTGGCATATTACCCAAGACCTTTCTCATCAGTCTCACGTAGGTAGCACAGGCAGTTACCAAACCGAAGGGCATAGTTCTATATTGCATCAGTCCTTGGTGTGTAGGAAAAGCGGTGTACTGCTTAGAAGAAGGATCTAACATTACTTGATATGCCTGCACAATATCAGTCTCTGAAAAGAAGGAAGCGTCATAAAATTTGTGTAGATCGCTATCTATTAAGGGCATAGGCTCAGCATCCCACTGAGTTATAGCATTAAGGCCTCTGAAGTCAATAGCAAGTCTATATGAATTATCCTCCTTTTTAACCATGACTACTGGTGAACAATATGAAGATACTGAAGGTTCAATGATCTTTAGTTTTAATAATTTGTCTACCTCTCGGTCAAATGCATCCCTAAGGTGAACTGGAACTGGGTATAATTTTCGTTTGATAGGATTGTCCGTCACTAAGTCAATCTTATGGACTACCGTGGAGGTAACACCTGGAATATCAGTAAAGACGTCTGAAAAGTTACTCACACATTGAAGTAGTTCATGTCTCTTATGGTCATCCAAAGATTCATTAATATTAATGTTGGTTGCGCCCGAGTGGTCAAGAGTCACCAAGTCATGTAGTTCTTCATCATAGTCTAAGAGGTGTCAATTACACACACCTTACATTCTTCAGTTGTCGTATCAAGTTCGTGTGGAAAAACTAAGTCAAAGTTATTAAGGCATTTAACCAAATTTCTTCGGTAATATTTCTTAACCCTAAACGATATAAGCTGGGAAGATATACTAAGCAACTTATGCCTAGAACAGATTAGCTTGGTGGCACTCGATTTATGCTCAAGGCTTATTCCTTTAAGAAAAAGGAGGAGTAGATGTAAAATAGAAAGAGACAGGCGCTCCCTTTACAGGCGACGGAAAAGAATAACAGAGCGGCTAAAAGAGGCCAATATATCTGAAATGAGTAGGGAGCCACTGGTCAGAGAAATAGCAAACATCGAACTTAAGCTAAAGGAATCTTATAGGAGTCAGGAATCGCGGGAAGAACTAAAAGCCATAAAGGAAATCGAAAGAAACCCAAAGTATTTCTTTTCTTATGCCAAATCAAAGTCAAGAACAACGTCCAGTATTGGGCCCCTACTTAAACAAGATGGATCCTACACAGATGACAGCAAGGAAATGAGTGAGCTACTCAAGTCCCAATATGACTCAGTTTTTAGCAAGCCGCTAACCAGACGGAGAGTCGAAGATCAAAATAATTTTTTTATGAGAGCCACAGAATTTGGTTAACACAAGCCTATCTGATATCCTGACACCAAATGACTTCGAACAGGCGATAAATGACATGCCCATGCACCCTGCCCCAGGGCCAGACTCGTGGAACTCCGTGTTCATCAAGAACTGCAAGAAGCCCCTATCACGAGCATTTAACATCCTATGGAGAGGGAGCATGGACACGGGGGTCGTCCCACAGTTACTAAAAACAACAGACATAGCCCCACTCCACAAAGGGGGCAGTAAAGCAATAGCAAAGAACTACAGCTCGATAGCACTAACATCCCATATCATAAAAATCTTTGAAAGGGTCCTAAGAAGCAAGATCGCCACCCATCTAGATACCCGTCAATTACACAACCCAGGGCAACATGGGTTTAGAGCAGGTCGCTCCTGTCTGTCTCAGCTACTGGATCACTACGACAAGGTCCTAGATGCACTAGAAGACAAAAAGAATGCAGATGTAATATATACAGACTTTGCAAAAGCCTTCGACAAGTGTGACCATGGTGTAATAGCGCACAAAATGCGTGCTAATGGAATAACAGGAAAAGGTGGTAGATGGATCTACAATTTCCTCATAAACAGAACACAAAGAGTAGTAGTCAACAGAGTAAAGTCTGAGGCGGCTACGGTGAAAAGCTCTGTTCCACAAGGCACAGTACTCGCTCCCATCTTGTTTCTCATCCTCATATCTGACATAGACAGGATGTCAGCCACAGCACCGTGTCTTCCTTTGCAGATGACACCTGAATCTGCATGACAAGTGTCTTCCATTGCAGACACTGCAAGACTCCAGGCGGACATCAACCAAATCTTTCAATGGGCTTCAGAAAACAATATGAAGTTCAACGATGAGAAATTTCAATTACTCCGATATGGTAAACATGAGGAAATTAAAACTTCATCAGAGTACAAAACAAATTCCTTCCACAAAATAAAGCGAAAAACCAACGTCAAAGACCTGGGAGTGATCATGTCGGAGGATCTCACCTTCAAGGACCATAACATTGTATCAATCGCATCTGCTAGAAAAAATGACAGGATGGATAATGAGAACCTTCAAAACTAGAGATGCCAAGCCTATGATGACACTCTTCAGGTCGCTTGTTCTATCAAGGCTGGAATATTGCTGCACACTAACAGCACCTTTCAAGGCAGGTGAAATTGCTGACCTAGAAAATGTACAGAGAACCTTCACGGCGCGCATAAAGGAGATAAAACACCTCAATTACTGGGAACGCTTGAATTTCCTGAACCTGTACTCCCTGGAAAGCAGGCGGGAGAGATACACGATTATATACACCTGGAAAATCCTAGAGAGACTAGTACCGAACTTGCACACAAAAATCACTCACAACGAAAGCAAAAGACTCGGCAGACGATGCAACATCCCCCCAATGAAAAGCAGGGGTGTCATTGGCACGTTAAGAGACAATACAGTAAGTGTCAGGGGCCCGAGACTGTTCAACTGCCTCCCAGCATACATAAGGGGGATTACCAATAGACCCCTGACTGTCTTCAAGCAGGCACTGGACAAACACCTAAAGTCGGTACCTGACCAGCCGGGCTATGGCTCGTACGTTGGATTGCGTGCAGCCAGCAGTAACAGCCTGGTTGATCAGGCTCTGATCCACCAGGAGGCCTTGTCACAGACCGGGCCGCGGGGTCGTTGGCCCCCGGAACTCTCTCCAGGTAAACAGTTCCACACAAGAGATCAGTTAAAATGCTTGAGAATCTGGCAGAAATAAGAGGAAGGGCACTGCAGTGAATCAGGAAATACCTGGCAGGAAGGAAACGACGAGTGATGGTACGTGACGAGGTGTCAGTGGGCGCATGTGACGAGCGGGGTTCCACAATAGTTAGTCCTCAGCCAGCGCTGTTTCTGGCATTTGTGGATAACATGTCGGAAAGGATGGGTTCAGAGGTGTCCCTGTTTGCAGACGATGTGAAACTAATGCGGAGATTGAAACGGACGAGGATCAATTAAGACTACAAAAGGATCTGGACAGGCTGCAAAAGCCTGGTCTGACAGTTGGTTTCTAAAGTTTTACTCCACCAAGTGCAAAGTCATGAAGAATGGGAAAGGTCAAAGACGACCGCGGAGTATACACACGCTACGGGGGCCAAAGGCTGCAATACCTGGAGTACACCTGGAGAGGATTTCGGGGGGTCATTGCCCCCGCGGCCCGGTCTGAGACCAGGCCTCGTGGTGGATCAGGGTCTCATCAGCCAGGCTGTTACTGCTGGCCGCACGCAGACTGACGTACGAACCACAGCCCAACTGGTCAGGTACTGATTTGATCAAACCTCACTCAAGGAAAAGGATATTAAAGTATCATACCGAGCGTATCTCCTGAGGTGCACATCAACCAAGTAACTGCTGCAGCATGTGGGCGCCTGAGTAAGGAGTCATCCAAGACACTGTACACTTTGTACGTCATGTCTAAATTGGAGTATGCGGCATCAGTGTGGAACCCACACCTGGTCAAACACGTTAAGAAATTAGAGGAAGTGCAAAGGTTTGCAGTAAGACTAGTCCCGGAGCTAAGGGGTTTGTCCTACGAGGAGAGTTTAAGGAAAATCAACCTGGCGACACTGAGGACAGGAGGGATTGGGGGGACTTGACAACAACAAGGGGTTATAATTGGAAGCTGAAGACTCAGATGAGTCACAGGGATGTTAGAAAGTATTTCTTCAGTTGTCAGGAAGTGGAACTGTCCGGAAAGTGAAGTAGTGGAGGCAGGATCAGTTCATAAATTTAAGAAGAGGTACGATAAAGCTCTTGGAGCAGGCAGTGTGAACCTAGTAGCGACCATCGAAGATGCGGGGCCAGGAGCTTTGAACCGACCCCTGCAACCACAAATAGGTGAATACACACACACATCCTGGGAAAAGAGGACTGTGCCTCTTTTGTAGTGTAGGGAGTAGAACGTTTTATGTGAGTGGTGTCCCAGTAAAGAGAAGGAAATTATTAATATGGAACATGGTCTGAAGCAAGAATACAATATTTAATAAATTAATTAGAAACAGGGTAGCACAATAGTGCAGTGATGCTTGTGTTGACAACATGACTGAGGGTACACGGTCCAAACACAGTTTTTCTTATACACCGGCAGACAAGAAAATTTGTGGAAGGATGGATAAAATGAGTGAAGTTGAGCATAATCAGGTAAGGCAAGAAGGCTGCTTAATAGAGAAATTAGGAGGGCCAAGCTGACATAATGAAGAACAGCGAGGTGGTAGATATGGAATTCTTCACAAGGATAATATTGAGAACAAAATTTAAGATTTAGTAGAGTACAAAACTAAATTAGAAGATAGTGATGCAGGAATAAGAAAGCATAAGTCATAATTAGAACAGGAAGTGCAGCTTGCACAAGATCTTTCTGTAAATGACAGTAAGAACTTAGAGAGGAATCCTCTCTAAGTTCAGTTCTAAGACTGAAGATAGTTTTTAAAAACTTATTAGAGAAAAAACAGAGGTTGAATAACAGGCAATATTAGCTAAAAAATGCAATACTAGAACCAATATTAGCTAAGAAATTCAAAAGGCGATTGCAAATAACTAAGTTATTAAAGGATGTTGTTGACAGTGATAACACGGTTATTGTTTTTGACTGTTGTAAAGGAAATAGTCTAAACTAACAAGAATAAAAGACGAAGAATGTTACACAAATCAGATGACTCTTCAAGTTACGGAAAATGAAATCCAAAATATTAAAAATGCTGAAATTTTATGGATAAGAATACAAAATATGAATGAGAAAGTCTTAGTAATAAACATATAAAACTCGACATTTAATAATACTTGGGAAAGAGAATTGTTTGATAGGATGTTAGGCTTTTTACTGCGTAACGTAAATTAATGTCGTGGCTGTCTAGGGGCATGTAAACTATTAAACCACATAAACCAACCTAGGGCCAAGCTTACACCTTCACATAAATTATGAAGCGTTAATTAAATGGTCAGTATTAACTAAGAGCCAGTAGCTGCTTCAGTCCAATACAGAGAAGACCAGTGGAAGTTGAGGAGTTTGACGTAATCAGTCCCTCGGCCTGGAGGCGATGTGTTTCGATTGATAAACTAAACACATCGTTTCCAATCTGAGGGACAGAATACCTCAACTCCTCCTCAGTTTTCACTGTTCTTCTCTATATCGGACTGAAGAAGCCACTGTCTGGCGAAACGTTTCCGTAATAAAGATAACTGAACGTTGCCCAAGTCTTCAACTTCTCAGTTTTCTAAACCATTTACATAATTAGAGTTTGTGTTTACTAGAACAGTGGAGAAAATTTTCAAGATAACTTTAAGCAACGGAAAATTTTTTGAAGATAACTTGCTTAAAGCAGCGGAAAAAAATTTCAAGATAACTTACTTGAAACAGTGGAGAAAATTTTCAAGATAACTTGCTTAAAGCGGTGGAGAAATAAATAACAAAAACAAGGCACAATACCGTGACTGGAACAATGAACAAATAACCCGCACATAGAAGAGAGGAGCTTACGACTTTGTAAATGATCCAAGTCGAACCAAAACGTCGTCGTAAGCGGGTTATTGTGTACAGTGGAGAAAATTTTCAAGTTAACTTACTTAAAGCAGGGGAGAAAAATTTCAAGATAACTTGCTTAAAGCAGCGGAGAAATTTTTCAAAATAACTTAAAGCCACCTGGAAAGAGTGATCTGTTATATTGGAAATATCATATGCACTGAAATATAACATAGCAAAGGAAAAAGAAATTCAGAAACAGGAGAGATTAGATTATAAAGGGAATCACAATACTCTGAAACAGTATTTTAAAGCAATTAAACGGAACAATATGGTACAAGGGACAGATATGAATAATCTGTACAAAGAGTTCTGTAGTGTATATGAAAATGGAATTAAACAGTTTATTCCAACTAGGAATACAAGATGGAATAATAAAGAATGGTGGAATGGAAAGTGCTGGAGAGCTAGAATAAAGATGGGGCTTGGAATCAGTAAAGGAAGTGGGGCAGTCAAGAAACTTATCAGAGATTCAGCGGAGGCTAGCAATGAATGTACAAATGTATGGAGAAAGAAATAAAGAAATTTTGAAAATGAACTAGTCGACAAGAGGAAGGTAGAACCAAACATTTTAAGTTTGTAAAATGTTAAAGACAAAAAGAATAAGTGATGATAGCAAGACCATTGAGGTAGAGGAGGAAATATTTGTAAGATTACATCGAAAGTTTCAGTGTGTGATACAAAAGGTGATATTTTTAATGAAGATTTTTGCAGATAATCTTAAGTAAAATTAATAATGAAAATGGCTGCATATATTTACAAGAAAATCTGGATACGTAGTGATACATGGATGATAGAATTTAATGTAGATAAATACCATGCAATAGTAATGGGAGAAAGTGAAATCAGGAAGATCATATAAATGAAATTGTGAAAAACTCGTATGCTACACTGGTAAACTATAAAATTGCTATTAAATGTATTGATATTGAAATGTTAGGAAAATTGTTTACATTTTATATTATGACAAAATAAAAATATGTAATATGTAGTGGCTGTTTGGTGCCCACTCGTGAAAAAAACACGAGTTAGAAGATGGCTGCCATAGTTGAGCAATATTAACTCTAATGAAATGCTGAAAAGATTAATGTTGTCAGATACCAGGAAAAGAGGAGGCGTGATGAACGCATATACAGTCTTGATCGTTCATGCAACAGGGATAACAAGAGACTGCAGATGCAAATTGAAGAAAAAGTGGAGCAGAAAGGATATAAATTTCTTCTCAAATAGTGGTTGACCAGTGGAATGTATTTAAGGAGGAATAAGTAAGTGCTGCAACCATTGGAAATTAAAAAAAAATAAGATGAGCAGAGTATTGAAGATGAGACACCACGAACATAGCTCTGCTACTGTAGCTACTAATAGGTAATTGCACATAGATTTGAGGAACTAGGAAATCTGGGAACGAGGGATTTCAAGGCTTATATAGAAGGTACTGTAATTTCTTGAAGGACAAAAGTAAGATTGGCAGTGATATAAATATCCACCACCATATACTAGAAGACAAGGCAGGAATATTATCAGAATTAGAGGCGTGACAAAGTAACGATATCAACTAATTTTGTTAGTATCGGTATCAGCCTAAGTATTGGTATCGGTAGCAGTATCAAGGGGTATCAGTTAATTTTTATGGTATCTGCATCAGTATCGGCATAAAATTTGGTCTCGTCCCATTTCTAATAATACCAGGATAATGATTGACATTAAAAACAGAGGTAATGAAAGCAAGAAGAAACAAAGCTAAACTGGTACGAGACGATTTCAGTCATAGAAATTGCTTGGGAGAACTGGGACCCATGGAGGACCATAAACATGGAGAGGAAAACTTAAGGAAACGGTCAAGAATTTTCTGAGCTAACACGTAAAGGAAACAACGAGAATGAGAGGGGGAGATGAGCCAGCGAGATTCGATGTAGTTCTCACATAAAATAAATCGGGTTTAACTGAAATCAACTGTAGGGAAGCACTAGGTACCAGTAAACACGTGGTGCTAAGGTTTAAGTACTTGGCGGAAATGGGAATGAAGAAAGACATGGAGGAATTAACAGGAAATAGGGCTACTGAAGGGAGAATACGATGGTAGGATAAATTTTCTGAGAGAGGTGCAATGGGAAACAGAACCGGATGAGAAATCTTTGTAAGAAAGGATGGAAAAGAGTCAAGGTGCCAAGACGCGAAGGAAAACTTCATACCAAGCATCAATGAAAGAAAGAAAAACAGGCAATGTAGAAAGGCCAAGTGATGGCTCACGAGAGATCAGAAAAGATAAAGTACATGAAACCTCAGGAAACAAGGAAAGAAGCAGAAGACACTGAAGCGAATATTCCAAGATAAGAAAGGAAGCTGAAAAAAGTTGAAAATGATGTTGCATCAAAGGTCAAACCTGAACCGAAGTTACTTTACATCCACAAAAGAAAGAGTACAACTGATAAGACTGAAGTATGCAAAGAACTTAAGTACATTTTTTAATTGTCAACTAGGAAGAATGTAAAGAACTACCTCCAGTCATTGTAGTTAGAATAGACCAACAGGTGCTAGAGAGCAGCCTAACACAAGAGGCGATGAGGCTTTTAATGGAGCTTGACGTAACAAAAGCAGTGGTACCAGACAACATAGTCCTATGGTTAATGAGGGAAGAAGAACCACTGTGTGACCCATAACGAAAGTTTTAGTTTTAGAAGATTATTTCACTCGTCGAAGAACCTATTGCCGGACGTGTACTTCCCTGCATTCTTTCTAAATCTAAACTTATGCAATTTGAATCTTATTATTTTGAGTTCTTTCATGACTCTGTATTCTTAGTACCCTATTTATATCTCCTTTATTTAGGCCTAGCTCCCCTCTTTCTACTACTTACAAGAGAATGTAGGTTCAGAGTTCTCCGTCTTCGTATGAAAGATTTCATAGACAATAGATTAATTTTTCATCCATCTATGTATGTTCCCCAATGCATTTACATCTCATGCTTCAGTATGGAGACCAGAACTGAGCTGCATAATCTAAGTGAGACCTTACTAATGATGTACAGAGCTACGGTATAACCTCGGGACTCCTGTTGCTTATACATCTTGATATATGTCCAAGAAAACTGTTTACCTTATTAGGTACACTCAGGCACTGCTGCCTTGCCTTCAGATTACTGTTTTCATAACTCCCAATTTTTTTCATATTCTGTATGGTAAACTTCTGTATCAATTAGTTTATAGTGCCAGAGCATTAGGATTTTGCATTTATCGACATTAAACTGCATCTGCCATTTTTCCTGACCATGACATTAGCTTCTCTAAATCCTCCTGAAGTTCATTGGTATCTTTCTTTGAGTCTTATTCAGTCTGTTTTTGTGTCGTCAACGAATTTGCTCATATCACTTGTTGTTCCCTTGTCAAGGTTATTAATATAATTTTTGAGCTACACTGGTATTAAAACTGATCCTTGTAGAATGCCACTTCTGACTGGCCCTCACTCTGACTTTACCCCATTTATGCAAATACTCCACTTCTGTTGGTCAGCTATACCTCGATCCATAAGAGACTTCCCCGCAATATTATAATCTGCCACTTTCGTAACGGTTTTTTTGTGTTGTAGATTTACCGAAATTCAAAGAAATAATATATTTATGATCTACTGCCTTAAATGCTTTACTGCAAAAAGTTAATAAATTTGTCACGCAGGAACAGCCCCTCGTGATTCCATGTTGAGCAGCGTGAATCGTATACTCGTCAAGGTGGACTCATTATATCAACTATAATTGACTATTAATTGGACTGCAGTTGAAATCAGACATTAAAATACAAATTACATTAGCTATACTGCTCATCTACAGCACTACACCTCGTTGATATATTACAAAGGCTAGTTAATGGTGTGTCTACTTAGGGTCATTACTTGTTCATTGACATTAATTAATTACACATCAACCTCACCGGAACCGCCAGCCACACCAAGGTTCTGGTGAGCTGCTCATAATGAGATGGACTCTATGATTATAAACGAACTAGGCACTTACCTTTGTGAGGTGTATTGGTTGACACTCGGCTCCTGGGCCCTAATCCAGGTGCTGATGCTTAGCACACTGGTTCGGTGGAGACCTCGCCTTGTCTGACATTGTGGTTATGAGACCCGGTTAATGAACGAGACAACACTGCTTGTGCTAAGAAGCCTAACCTGATCACGTATGGTAATTGGCACTGAGCTATGAGGCCGTTGACTCGTCCTGGGGTGGCCGTTGTGTATGGTAAGTGTGGGGTGACACGAGGCTTCCTCTGGCCACCTGATGTGATCCAACGTAATCAATGATAACTGATAAATTTCAGGTCATCAGGGCTTTATACTGTGATCGGTTACTTAGCTGCTGATCGTTGTGTCGTTAATTAAGGTTCCTCGCAGAGGGCCTAACACCTGGTACATGATATCTCTGCCTACTACAAAGCGTAGTCCTCACGATGAGAGCTCACCACCCACTTACCTATTAGAAAAGTGCCACTAGGCAGGGCACCGGGCAGAAGGTTGCCATATATGGCTGATGTTATGACTAAAGTGTACTAGGATTGTGCTGATATCAGACATACAGATTAAATGAAGATCCTAGCTTGATGAGACACGATCAGATATAAAATGAGCCATTATTGAGGACTCATATGTGTGAAGGAATGCAACATTACACTAGGTTTCTCAGGAAGAGAGGTAAGGAAAAGGAGGGGAGAGAATTCGGTTACTTCCTCCTCTTTTTTCCCCCTCATAGTGGGGGTGTTCGGTTCTCCTCTCACCCCCGTTCCCCTCCACTTAGTGGGATTATGGAGGGCATGGTGATATCGTTAATTTGGCGGCATGAATTCCACCAGAAATAATTCACAAATTTCTGTCTTGCACTTTTTAACAACCCTTAAAAAAAAGTTTATCAGGGCTTGGAGATTTATTTTGCTTCAATCGGTCAACCTATTTAATTACCATATTGCTAGTAACTGTGATATTAAATTAATTATTTTCCTCGCGTCCACTATAATAATTACTGGGATATCGTTTGTGTCTTCTTGAAGACCATAAGAAAATTGTTAATAATCAAGCACATTTCTTTCTCATCGTCAGTAAACTGTCCAGTTAGTTTTAAGTGTACCTAACTTTTCTCTGATCTGTGTTCTGTGTACGTGAAAAAAAAAATTGGGGATTTGGGTTTGAATTCATTGCAACTTTAATCTCACAGTCTCGTTTAGCTTTTCTTATCCCTGTTTGTAATGAATATATTAGTTCATGAGATGGCACCTCCCCTAAAAGACAGTTCAATAAACTATGTATCAGTGACTCGTAGTATCTTACGAGTGAAATAAGATACCAGAAATTTTGCGCAAGGATGAAAGGTATTGCTGATAAATATGGTACATGTTTAATGTTTAATTCATGTTAAGCCCTAAAACCATGTATGTCATTCAGCGCAGGGTGTGATGGAAGCTTGATCCTCCGTCTGCTAAGCGTCAGAAAGATGCGCTTCCTATTTGTATTCACTTATGTATCATAAATATAGTAGAGACTAAGACAGTTGGTAGAAAGCAAATCGTAATTATGGATTACGTTTTGTTCTGGGTCCATCTTTATCAAGTCACACAAGGAGTAATGCAACAGGACATAATATACATTATATACCAAAATAAATATGTAATTATCCTCCATAAAAACTAAAACTTCAAGCAGATATCAACAAAATCTTCCGGTGGGCAATAGAAAGTAACGTGAGGGTCAGTGGAAAAAAAATGAACTAGATAGGAACACTAAATACAGAACATAGAAGGACCATGTCGTAGAAAAATAAAGGAAACATGTAAAAAAAATTTGGTATAATAATGTCAGATGACCTGTCATTTAGAGAACATAATAAGGCAAAAAAAAGTCAGGGTAAATAATAACTTAAAAAAAAAGAGAAACACTGCGAGTGGTGGTAGTATTCAAATTACTTGTGATCTTCTTTAGAATATTGTTCAGTGGTGACGGTTCCGTTCACGGTAGAGGATAAATCAGAGCTGGAAAATGTGCGGAGATTGTTTATTACCATTTAGAGCCACTAAAGGATTTAAACCACTGTGAACATCCAGAAATACTTGGAATGTACTCTGTGCAGTGAAGAGAGATGTACGTGAGGGGTAAGAGAGATGGAAAGAGTGTAAAATAGACCCAGTGAAAAGCAGGGGTGCCTTAACACCATCAATATCCGTGGTCCACGACTGTTAAGCCTGCTTTCAGCAGATATCAGAGGTATTGCTGGAACAAGTGAAGTCTTCACGAGGAAACTGGACCACTACCTTTACAAAATGTCAGGTCAATTAAATTGTGATGGGTATGTGGTCCAGTGAGCCACCAGCAGCAACAGATGGTTGAACAGACAATTAGCAGAAAAGTTTGGCTCCATGCCGGTATAAGTAGATTTATTAAAGCTAAACAAGTCACGGGGCCCTGAATGTAGGCTATAGACATACACGCACACTGAGAAAAAGCAGGACTGGAAAATTCGGTATGCTGTCAGATCACTCTTCTCTTGGCTCCAGTGTCGACAATGGAGTGAAACTTAACGTAACAGATCGCTTTGTTGATAGGTTTCCTATAGACCTCGAACTGTGTGACAAGGAAGGAAAGTCGCTCAGCCTGTTTCTCCTCAACCGAAACTTAGTGGAAGGTTCCATGGAGCAGATCGACCATGCGGAGTTGTCTGAGCGCAATAACCAACACATCGTCCACATGATAGATTTAAATCGCTGCTCATTCACATATTCCAAGTTCATATTTGCCATAATTACAGTGAAATAATAAACAGGTGTCTGTACCTGGGGATCCCATGAAGCACTTATATAAGGCTCTAGAGCACCCAGCACACTGTTGCCTAGAATCATTCGTTATGTGTTTTTAGCAATACATTTATAAGAATCATCGTGAAATTTAGCATCTCAGTAGTCTAGGCCAACTTAATCTCACTGCTGTCAGGTGACATATAATACACCTGACCCTACCACAGCTAACCTTCCCACAAATACATTTTCCGATTTTACGTACTCTGTATTGGATTGGGTACGATCCTTGTTAGTAAATGTTCTCCTAAATAAAAGATGTAATATATTGCGCTTGTGTCTTCTTTATACATTTGCCTGTACAAGTTACCCCAGAGTGAAATACAAGACGGCTGATGCTCTGATTCTGCGTTACGTAAAGCATATAGGATTTCCAGCCCGGCTTCCCTCGAAGAGCACTGCGCCTACATTTGTCATTCACTCACATAACTTTCCCTCGCACTTCATGAATGACGGTAGATACGGGCTTGATAGCTTCATCCTCCCAGAACACTAGTAGTTTCATTCCCAGAACACAGGTAGTTTCATCCCCCAGAACACCAGTAGTTTCATCCCCCAGAGCACCAGTAGTTTCATCCTCCAGAACACCAGTAGTTTCATCCCCAAGAACACCAGTAGTTTAATTCCCTAGAACACCAGTAGTTTCATCCCCCAGAGCACCAGAAGTTTCATCCCCCAGAGCACCAGAAGTTTCATCCCCCAGAGCACCAGAAGTTTCATCCCCCAGAGCACCAGCAGTTTCATCCCCCAGAATACCAGCAGTTTCATCCCTCAGAATACCAGCAGTTTCATCCCTCAGAATACCAGCAGTTTCATCCCCCAGAATACCAGCAGTTTCATCCCTCAGAATACCAGCAGTTTCATCCCCCAGAATACCAGCAGTTTCATCCCTCAGAATACCAGCAGTTTCATCCCCCAGAATACCGGTAATTTAATTCCCCAGAAGACCAGTAGTTTCATTATTTCGAAATCTTTAATTAAATTGATCCTTCCACTTAAGACAGTGCGATCAAATAAGCTGGAAGGCTTGTGTTACTGTTTTACCTCTGTACTGCAACAGAAAGTTTCTGAAAGCGAAACGTCTCGATAAATATCCAAGACACCTAAGTGTTCGTAAAATATGAACGTTTTGGTTTCATTTGAAGAACTATAAATGCTGAGGCCTTGTTTGTATTATTTAAGGATGTAAAACACAGGTAGCAGAATGATCCTTTTTATTATTCGAGGGTTTTACCCTAACTAAGACTCCATCAAGTGTCGACCTGATGTAAACTTGAGCGGTTACGTTGCTTGGATATATCAACAGTGTGTTACTATCATTACATTAGTTTGGGTTGTAGACATAAACAGCTCAAGAGTCATTTAACCTGTCTAAGCATTTCTTATTTAACTGATACCTTTATTCCAGAACAAACAGCCTACTGGAAGGTTAGCCAGATGGACCTTGACTATCCAAGAGTTCAATCCCACTTTTGAAAATTTACCTGGCAAGTTGAATGTAGTCGCTGATGCTTTATCGCGACACGTTAGTGTAGTTACTGCAGATCCTCCATTTACTGTCGAGGATGTCAAAACTGCCCAAAGAACCGATCCCATGTGTTCTGGTGTGATTCGATCCCTGCTCCAGGAAGATCTTATTCTTACTGTGAAGCCACCAGCACCCATTAGTGACTTTGTAATGACCCAAGAATTACTGTATCGAATAGTCGAGTTGAGTACTCCTAGCAGACGAGTTAGTAATTCCACAGTCACTAGTGATTGTAGTTGTATCTTGTGTAGATACTCCTTCAGATCTCTCTCAGTCAAGGCATGTGTTAGCCATTGCAGAGGAATTCGATCCTCCCAGAGATGATAACCATTCTGCATATGTAAACCTAACCCTCGCAGAATTGGGTTTAAATGTACATAGTCTGTATAATTAGATGTCCGAGATGAATGAAATTGTCAACTGTGTGTTTGTTATTATCTGATCAGTTTGTCAGAAATTTTCGTGTTCACGTTCCCTCCGTATTCTGAGAATTAACAGTCTAGATTTGAGTGCACCGAATCTGCCTTTCTGTTAAACACTTCTTTGTATATATTTATTCTTCCTCAGAATCCGTAGAGTGCATGAATACAGATCGATCGATCAATTCCATCCATATTGTATAATGATTTGTTCTTATAGTTTGTAATGATTACGTTAACACCCATTACGTCAAAATCATGTTGTACCATCCATTAGTTCTAAGTTATATATGAATTTGTTATTGTATAGAATCAGCCCAGATCCACCTGCCTGTTTAGCCTATAGTATAGTAGTGTATGTTGGGACGACATACGTAACATGACCGAGCTGTCAGCATAGTTGCTGATCCCTGTATTCCCAGTATTATATAGCATAGCAGTAGCATCATCCATGTGCTTTAGACACGAGACCCCTCGTAGGCCTGTGGCTTTGTGTGATGTCACGGGATGCACACGAGGAGGCTCATCCCTCTGTCCCGGTCTCACTCGGCGGCAGACCATCCAAGCGCAGACAGGCAAGGCACTGGGCTCCATCCTTCACCATCTCAGACTGACAATATAGCTACCATCCTACAAGTGTGTCTACTTTCAACCTGTGATATCTCCATTTAAGAACCCTTACGATACTGCATTCTGTTCCGAACGCAGCTATATTACAGGTCTTCATTAATCCCATACTTAAGTAGTTGAAATTTGCCACCATTGAACATGATGTTATTTTCATTCTCCCACTGGAAGACTTTATTGATATATGTTTGTGGTTTTTCCGTCTGTTCTACTGAGGCAACTTTCAAAATTAACAATTTTGATATAATCTGCAAAAAATATAAGCCGTGATCATTGTTCTTATCTGTTTGCTAAGATATTGAGAAAGAGTACCGTCATGGTACTAGCATTGGGGTACTGACTGCTCAGGTATTAAGAAACAGTACCGTCATGGTACTAGCATTGTGCCATGGGGTACTGACTGCTCAGATATTGAGAAACAGTACCGTCATGGTACTAGCATTGTGCCATGGGGTACTGACTGCTCAGGTATTAAGAAACAGTACCGTCATGGTACTAGCATTGTGCCATGGGGTACTGACTGCTCAGATACTGAGAAACAGTACCGTCATGGTACTAGCATTGTGCCATGGGGTACTGACTGCTCAGATATTGAGAAACAGTACCGTCATGGTACTAGCATTGTGCCATGGGGTACTGACTGCTCAGGTATTAAGAAACAGTATCGTCATGGTACTAGCATTGTGCCATGGGGTACTGACTGCTCGGATATTGAGAAACAGTACCGTCATGGTACTAGCATTGTGCCATGGGGTACTGACTGCTCAGATATTGAGAAACAGTACCGTCATGGTACTAGCATTGTGCCATGGGGTACTGACTGCTCAGATATTGAGAAACAGTACCGTCATGGTACTAGCATTGTGCCATGGGGTACTGACTGCTCAGATATTGAGAAACAGTACCGTCATGGTACTAGCATTGTGCCATGGGGTACTGACTGCTCAGATATTGAGAAACAGTACCGTCATGGTACTAGCATTATGCCATGGGGTACTGACTGCTCAGATATTGAGAAACAGTACCGTCATGGTACTAGCATTGTGCCATGGGGTACTGACCTTTATACGTTGTTAAGAATGGACTCTTTTATTTACAATTATTCTTTGTGGTCTGTTAGAAATTTGAATATTCATTTTTCTATTTTTTTTCTGTTGTAGTGTTGATCTCATTTAATGAGTTATCACTTTATGGTTGCCTTTGTGAAATCCGTGTAGATTACATCAGAGTTTTCCTTGCCTTCGAAGGGCTCTGTAATTTTATCATACTTAAAGATACGACGATTCCATAATTTTTGCCGATACCGTTATTCAACTTTAAGTCGATACTAGTACAATCAAAATTAGCAGATACCTACCGATACCGATACTTTGGGACTTTACTAGTCACAGTGACGTAATAGTTGTGAGAGGAGGTAGGATCTTGTTGCTCTAAAGTCATGTTAACCTGGGATGTTTATCAATTCAGTAATTTGTTATTTCAACATCATTTTAATAGTTTTTTTTTTACGATGTGTGATAATGCTACTGGTCTCTAGTGTTTTGCTGTTACTCTGCTGCCTTCTTTGTGAGGTAGGCCTATGTTTGCACTTTTTAAGGCATCTGTTATTTCGTCTGAATCTAAGCTACTTCAGAGAACACTTGAGTATCTTTGCTTAGGATACTTTGCATTTCTTTATAAATAACGAATTAAAGGAATCAGAATGAGACTCAGGTGCTGCGTGTCTTGCTGTCTTGTCTGTATCTCTTTCAAAGTCTGCAGAATTTTTGTTAATGACAAACATAATTTGTAGGGCGGGTTGAATTTATTAAAAAAAAAAAAACTTGACCTTTCATGGTGTCCATAAGATCCCTGCATATTGGTTCATACTGTTCCTCATATATTTCACTTGTTTGTTGTCATCTGTCTGTGAACTTCCTTACAGTTGAGGAACAATATTGGAGAAGGTAGAATTTTGATTATCAATTTCATATGTGAAAAAGTTCTTTAGATTTGCATAATTTATTGAACTGCTTTTTGTTCCTTTTATGCTTCTTCATTTTGGTGTGAATGTTTTAATTTCTGTTTAATATCTGTAATTGCTCGGTGCAGTTTTTCTTTCCTTCGTTGTGATACTTAATAAATATTAAGTATTTCAGCAACCTTCTTCCTTCTCCTACAAGATCTTGTCAGATCTAACTTTATTACATGTATAATCTCTGTTAAGACTTTCTTCGTAGGATGTATTTTCTGCAGACCGTGTATGCTTCCTTATTTACGTTTTCTGTGCATTGGTTTGAGTTAAGAATACCTAGTATAGTTTCCCAAGGAAGGTGCGATGGTACTTTGTTTATGTTCTCCCAGTTAATTTTCTGAGCGTTGAAGATGAATTTGCCAGACATCTCAAGTTGACTATCGCTTAAGTTCTCCACACCTGATTTATGGTTGTTTAAAATTTAATGAGATTGTGATCTGAATATGGGGATAAGTTCCCCATTCTTTGTGAAGATCATATCCAGCGTATTTTCACTTCCAGTAGGTTCTGTTTTCTGTTGGCGTAATGTAAACTTTTTGCACATTCTGTTGAGCTTACGCATTTCCCGGTATCTTTATATCTATTTGTGATAAAATGCTGTTGTATATTTTCTTCCATTTTATATTCGGGAGGTTGAAACCTCTAAAGAAGATAATATTTGGTGTGGGATTTTCTCAAGGTTTTCTAGACATCTTTCTCCTTTTCTGTTAAGTGGCTTACTCTTCTCCTGCTGATGGTGGCCTGTATATGAGTATAACTACCAGGTTTTTACTCTCCACTTTTATTCCAAGCAACAGTTCTCTTTGTTTGTGTTCTGTTTGTGTGCGAGAAGCAGTGTGTGTTGTGTGGGAGGAACATTGTGGGTATAGTGAGACCAGGCTGGGCTCTCCTCGGTGTTGTGTGCTGACGGCTATTGTGTGAGACAAGTGCAGAGGCTTCACTCTTGTGGTGCCTGAAGTACCAGAGTGATGGGCGGGCCCTGTCTCACCCTACTCTTGGCTCCCCCACTGCGCTTTAATAACCATCTGTGTCCATCTCACTCGTGGCAGTGAGTTGAGGCAGCAGTGTTTTTTTTCCTGCGCCTCACCTTACCACCATGATCTTACTGGTCACAGCAACGACTGTGGGTGCTTTCCCATAAAAGATGACTAAGCCAAAGGGTAAGAGGTAGTAGGTTGATATATAATGAGCATCTAGAGAAGTAGTACCCTCCTGTCATAGTGTGTGAAACGTAGGTAATAGGTTGGTAGATAACCATCCAGCCTCCTGTCTTATGAGTGTGAGAATCCTGTTAAATATTTTGCACTCTAGCTCGACTACTGAGAATTTTTGCCATTAATATTTAAGATGGGAGACAAGTCTTAAAAACTCTTGCATTTAGTATATTCTTATATTTAATATTTCGTTGGCCTCCTAATAGTCTTTGTTAATGTAATATTTCCAATTTAGGAAGTCTGTTGTGAGATGTGGCCGCGGGGGCGATGATTCCCGGAACTATTGAGAAACAGGTGACTCAAACTCATCCTGTGTGTGCTAGTTTATTATGTACCTACAACAACTCATACTGTGAATGCTAGTTCATTGTGTACAACTCATACTGTGAGTACTAGTTCATTGTGTACAACTCATACTGTGAGTGCTAGTTTACTGTGTAACACAACAACTCATACTGTGAGTGCTAGTTTACTGCAAGTTTGTAGTACGCCCACAGCTCATCCTGTGAAGGGTAGTACCAAAGGTCTACGCAGGTGATAGAGGGTCTTTATCAGGCTCCAGCGGGTAAATATTTACAACTTTGCCTATTACACAGTGGAGTTATGATGTAAATTGCAATATCTTAGTAAAGTAGTTATTGTACCTGGCGGAGACAAGATGTAAATACACTCAAGATTCCCGACATCTTTTCTGAGAGTGATGATGTGTTGAAGGTAACATTGATGAGGGTGGCGAGGTACAGTTGTTGTGTTGAAGATATCATTGATGAAAGGGTGTTGATGTACTATTGTTACTGTGTTGAACGTAAAATTGATGAGAGGGTGGTGATGTTGAAAGCAACACTGATGAAGGGGTGGTGATGTTGAAGGTAACATTTATGAGAGGGTGGTGATGTTGAAGGTAACATTGATGAGAGGGTGGTGATGTTGAAGGTAACATTGATGAGAGGGTGGTGATGAAGGTAACATTGATGAAGGGGTGGTGATGTTGAAGGTAACATTGATGAGAGGGTGGTGATGTTGAAGGTAACATTGATGAGAGGGTGGTGATGTTGAAGGTAACATTGATGAGAGGGTGGTGATGTTGAAGGTAACATTGATGAGAGGGTGGTGATGTTGAAGGTAACATTGATGAGAGGGTGGTGATGTTGAAGGTAACATTGATGAGAGGGTGGTGATGTTGAAGGTAACATTGATGAGAGGGTGGTGATGTTGAAGGTAACATTTATGAGAGGGTGGTGATGTTGAAGGTAACATTGATGAGAGGGTGGTGATGTTGAAGGTAACATTGATGAGAGGGTGGTGATGTTGAAGGTAACATTGATGAGAGGGTGGTGATGTTGAAGGTAACATTGATGAGAGGGTGGTGATGTTGAAGGTAACATTGATGAGAGGGTGGTGATGTTGAAGGTAACATTGATGAGAGGGTGGTGATGTTGAAGGTAACATTGATGAGAGGGTGGTGATGTTGAAGGTAACATTGATGAGAGGGTGGTGATGTTGAAGGTAACATTGATGAGAGGGTGGTGATGTTGAAGGTAACACTGGTGATGTTGAAGGTAACATTGATGAGAGGGTGGTGATGTTGAAGGTAACATTGATGAGAGGGTGGTGATGTTGAAGGTAACATTGATGAGAGGGTGGTGATGTTGAAGGTAACATTGATGAGAGGGTGGTGATGTTGAAGGTAACATTGATGAGAGGGTGGTGATGTTGAAGGTAACATTGATGAGAGGGTGGTGATGTTGAAAGCAACACTGATGAGAGGGCGGTGATGTTGAAGGTAACATTGATGAGAGGGTGGTGATGTTGAAGGTAACATTGATGAGAGGGTGGTGATGTTGAAGGTAACATTGATGAGAGGGTGGTGATGTTGAAGGTAACATTGATGAGAGGGTGGTGATGTTGAAGGTAACATTGATGAGAGGGTGGTGTTGAAGGTAACATTGATGAGAGGGTGGTGATGTTGAAGGTAACATTGATGAGAGGGTGGTGTTGAAGGTAACATTGATGAGAGGTGGTGATGTTGAAAGTAACATTGATGAGAGGGTGATGTTGAAGGTAACATTGATGAGAGGGTGATGATGTACTGTTGTTGTGTTTAAGGTAACATTGATGAGAGGGTGGTGATGTACTGTTGTGCTTAAGGCAACACAGATGAGAGGGTGGTGATGTACTGTTGTGTTTAAGGTAACATTGATGAGAGGGTGGTGATGTACTGTTGTTACTGTGTTGAAGATAACATTGATGAGAAGGTGGTGATGTACTGTTGTTGTGTTGAAGGTAACATTGACGAGAGGGTGGTGATGTACTGTTGTGTTTAAGGTAAATTTGATGAGAGGAGGATGATGATGTCCTGTTGTTGTGTTGAAGGTAACATTGATGAGAGGGTGATGTACTGTTGTTGTTATTGTGTTGAAGGTAAGATTGATGAGAGAGTTGTAGAAGCATGAAGCGTGTACAGTGAGGTACAACCAGTGAGATGCTACATGTACAGTGAAATGCAACTAGTATGGCGTTACATGTACAGTGAAGTTCAACCAATAAGGTGCTACATGTTTATCTATCTAGATAGTGTTCCGAGGGTCGACGCCCCCGCGGCCCGATCCCAGACCAGTGTCATGTGGGGTTCGAAACGTGGATGGGGGTAAGAACACTCACGTAGGCTGGTTAGTACGTATAATTATAACGGAAAGTATGGGAAGCACCATCAGCCGCCCTGCCTCTCTCTGCTCTCTATCTCAGACTGACTCACCAGTGCCTAGGGTGTGAGCGGCGTTCAAAAACATGCTATGGTCAGCAGCAACGTGAATAACAATCAGTGATTCACACACGGTTGGTAGTGAGTCATCTACTGGTAACTGGTACTACTGAGACCAGGACTCTTGAAGAAAACCAGGGATCTGATCGTGATCCCCCTATGTATGAAAGGAGGACATTGAAAACTTGGCCCCTTCACACTTTGTGTACTCATTGCACTCCTGCTTTTCATTGAGAACATTCTGCACCGTCAGCCAAACCTCTTACTTTCATTAGGAACGATTTGTCTGTGCAGATTTGGGATCAATCCTTCTAGACTTTTCCAGGTGTAGATTGTAATGTTATAATGTATCTTTCTCGTCTACGTTCCGTGGTGTACAGATCAAGGGACGTCAAACGTTCCTAGTAATTTAGGTGTTTGACTGAATCTGTGCGGGAAGTGAAGATTCTTTGCACGTTCTCCAGGGTTCCAATTTCGCCTGCCTTGAACGGAGTTGTTAGAGTACAGCTGTACTCGAGCCAGGAAAGAACAAGGGACTTGAAGAGTATCATCATTAGCTTGGCATCCCTTGTTTTGAAGGTAGAACGGTGATCCAGCCTATGATTTTCCATACAGATGTGATAGAGACACGGTTGCGATTCTTGAAGGTGAGACTTGACGTCATCACTCCGAAGTCTCTCACATTAGTCTTTCTCTCTAACTAGTGATTAGAGTTAATTTTATACTCCTTTCCAGTCTTTATTTTCTTTAATTTTTCTTTACGGAGTAACAGAAACGTGTCTTATTGAACATGTCAGTGGCCCACTGGAAGACTTTATATCAGCTTGGAGGTTTGCTTTGTCCTCAACAGATGCCACTCTCATACAGGTTCTAGTGAGGTACTGTACAACCAGTAAGTTGCTACATGTACACCGAGATACAGTGAGATGTAGCCAGTGAGGTGCTCACCAGGTTCAGGTACTCACCAGGTTCAGGTACTCACCAGGTTCAGGTGCTCACCAGGTAAACAACTTTGTGTTCACCACACGTCAACCTTTCCATTACCTAAGGACTGCTGGAAGGGAAGAGACATGTCGTGCTTGATCTCAAAGGTTCCCTTGTTTACACAGGTGTGGGTGAGCTCACTCGTGTGGCGCACGAGTTGTTGGCCAGAGTGACACTTGACATAGGCAACTGGTTCACTTCACGATACACCAAGAAGTGAAGACACTCTTCATATTTGTTTCCTTGCAACAAAATTGGTTACACACGCAGTGTTGGGCCCTCATATAGTGCGTGATAGTTACATGGTGTGAACACTCAGTGTGGGGGCACTCGTATTGTGTGTGATAGTTACATGGTGTGAACACAATGTGGAGATCTCATTTGTTGCGTGATATGTTACATGGTGTGAACACTCGCGGCTACAGGCTGTACAGAGAAAGATTCCTCGCTGCTTGTATTACTGGAAGCAGACATACACTTAGGAATTTGCATGGATGGTAAACCAGTTTGGACAAAGGTAATTAATTTACTCACATGCATTACCCAGGAAAACAAATTGAATTTCTTCGTAAGCTTATCTTTATCTTTGAATAAGGAAAAGATCTTCATAATACCACAAATGAACCGAGGAAAAAAGATCCAAGTTTAGGAAAATTTAAACCAACTGTCCAGTAATAATGGAAGGTTAGAGTATCGTGTCCCTGCTTTTCACTGCAAACATTTTGCACCGTCTGACAAGCCTCTTGTTTTTATTTGTAGTAATTTTAATCGGCATGTTTGGGACCAATCCCTCCAGAATTTTTCAGATGTTGATTACGATGGATCTCGTCATCATTCCAGGGAGCACAGCTAGAGGGGTTCCAGCCATTTCCAGTAATTGAGGTGTTAACTGAATATATTTGGGCAGTGAAGGCTATCTATACGTTCTCCGGTTGAACAGTCTCTACTGCCTTGAAGGAGGCTGTTTGTATAGAGCAATATTTTAGCCTGGGAAAAAAGGTAACTTAAAGAGTATCATCACTGGCTTATCATCTCTTAGTTCGAATGTTGTAGCTATCCAGCCTAGAGTTTCATTTATAGAGAAACATGAGATACATAACCCAAGTCAACATGAAGTGAAGTTACAACAGAAAGATTATCTCTATCACAACTATTATATCATTTTATGATAAAATTACGGAGGTCTTGGAAGGATAATGTTTACGCAATCTATACAGATTTTTGCAAAAACTTTTCGACAAGTGCGACCTTGGAGTAATAGCCCATAAATTAAGGTCGATAGGTAAACTATAACAATAGAAGTAGAGAACTGGATATTAAGAATTTTGACAAACAGTATTCCAAACAGTGCTCCAAGGAGCGGTCCTATCACCATCTCTGTTTCTCATTTTCATAGCGAACAGACAAAAACACTAGCTACAGTTTTTCCAGATGATATCAGAATAAGAAGGTCACCTCGGTAGGACATACAGACGAAATACAAAGAGATTTCAACAAAGTTATCCAGTGGACCAATGAAAATAACTTTGTTAACTGGTGACAAATTTCACTTGCTTTAATATGGGAAGAATGAAGGACACAAAAAGCAGCACAGACTACAGGAAGAGCATCTCATAGAACTTATCTAATTACAAGACAACTCGATGCAATGGATTAACTTGTGATAAATTTTAATTCAGAAAAGACATGGGCCAACGTTGATCGTAAAATAGATTTGTAATTAGAAATAATATGCTAGATCTCTCATTTATATAACACAAGGCAAATGTAGCAAGTCAAGATAATGAAACCTTGGATTATGAGAACTTTGAAAACATGAGAAGCAACACTAATGATGGGCCTCTTGAAATCAGTTGTTTTCTCACCTTGTTAATGTTTGTGTACTCACAGTGTCTTTCAAGGTAAGAGAAATAGAAGAGCTAGAAAAATATACAAAAGTTGTATACTGCCTGTATAGAATCAAGAAAACCTCTAAACTATTGGGAACACCTAATATAGAGATACCTGATGTATACTGTACATGATACTTTAAGAATAACTAAAGGACCTTCCCCGGGGTCAGGGCCCCATGGCACTGACCCCGGATCAAAGCCTGACTAATCAGACTGTTACTGCTGGCCGCACGCAGTCCAACATACGAACCACACCCTTGCTGGTCAGGCATTGATTTGACAAACTTAAAAAAGTTCCCTCTTGAAGATCGCCAGAGATTTATTGGTAATTCCTGTTATGCACGGAGGGAAGGCGTTGAAGAGTCGAGGAACTCTGACACTCATGTTAGTGTATTCGTCGCTCCCCTGCTTTTTAGTGGAGGTATTTTGCACCATCTGCCAAGTTTCTTGCGTGGTCCAAGACTCTTTAATCTAGCACCAGCAGATATCAGAAACATTGCTAGAACGAAGATAGATGTTTTAATAAAGAAATTGGACTCCTATCTCTTGCGAGTACCTGATCAGACAGTTTGTGATGGTTGTGTTGACGTGCGTACCACAGCATCAACAGCCTGACTGACCAGGCACTCGAGGGTTCTACCCTGGCTACCAGGGTAGGACTCTCGAATTAGATCACAGATCCAAAATTACTTTTATTATCAACGATCAATGTAAATATTCAATTTTGATCTTTATTTTTAGGTTGAATTGAGTTATAAAAACCTATGAAAAAATATATTTACTTGCACATAAGAAATTACTAATAAATAGCCGCAAGATGTCTGGCAACGAAGCGGCGAACACAACCAGAAGTGTTCAAATCTACACGAGTATCAGCCATGGTGCGAGAATGTATTGCAGAATTACATGGTGGGAATACCGCAACTTGCGGCCACCATGTTCTTTATGATAGTTACATGGTGGGAACACTCGATGTTTAAGTAACTGTTTCCCTGTTATGTTCCATCACACAGTATGTTTTTCTCTGTTATGTTCAACCACTGTCCTGGCACCTCTGCTGTTTCTTATCCTCATAACAGACAGATATGAACCCCCGTCACAGTTTTGTATCATCATTTGCAGATGACACTAAAATAAGCATGAAAGTCACTACGGTAGAAGACACTGAAAAATTACAGGAAGACATAATCAGGGTTTTCCAGTGGGCAGTGGAGAACATGACGTTCAGTGGTGATAAGTTCCAGCTGTTTTAGGTATGGAAAGAATGAAGGACTCAAAAGGAACACTATATACAAAACTTAGGAAGATCGCCCAATAGAACGAAAGGAACAAGTGGAAGGCTTGTGGAATATTTATGTCAGCTGACCTTTCTTTCAAAGAATTCATGGCAAAGGTCACTACATGTAGCCAGGAGGATAACGGGGTGGGTAATGAGAACCTTCAAAACAAGTGAAATAATGCCATTGGTGACAACACTTTTCAAACAGCTAGTGGTCCTTTATGTGCAATATTGCTCAGTGTTGACGGCCCTGTTCAGGGCAAGAGAAATATCAGAACTGGAACAAATACAGAGATCGTTTACTGCCCACATAAAGCCTGTAAAACATTTAAAATACTGGGAACGTCTTAAAGTCTTAAATGTGTACTAACTGGAGCAGAGGAGAGAGAGAGAGAGAGAGAGAGACGTAGAGTGAGGACCTGATTAGCAGGTATAGGTCAGCAATAGAGATAATTAGGAGGAAGGGTGGGAAACCTGTCATATGTGGCATTTTGCCAAGGAGAGGAGTTGGAAATGAATGGTTGTCCAGAGCAATTGGTGTCAATTGCTGGCTGGACAAATACTGTAAGGAAAATGCGGTAACATTCATTGACAACTGGGACCTCTTCTATGGCAGAAATGACATGTATGCCAGGGATGGGGTTCACTTATCTAGGTGTGGGGTGGGAGCACTGGCCAACGCAGTGGAGGGAGCTGTTAGGTCTTTAAACTAGGAATAGTTAGTGGTATGGGTTTTTGCGGGAAAACTGTGAAGTCTCAGGGTAGTAATATGAGTACTAGGAGAACTAGTAATAGGCAAAATAAGGTGGATATTGGAAAGCCAGTGGCACTAATTGACAAGGACAGTAATAGGTTTAGTGGAATAACAGAAAGGAGCAGGAAGGGTAAAGAGAGAGGAGGGTCTTTAAGTATTTATTACACAAATAGTCGCAGTGCTAGGAATAAGATGGACGAGTTGAGACTAGTTGCTAGTGCAGGTAACATAGATGTATTTGCCATTACTGAGACGTGGTTTAATTCAAAAAGTCGGGACATGCCTGCAGAATGTCACATTCAGGGTTTTAAATTGTTCCAAGTAGATAGAAGTATCGGGAAGGGTGGTGGGGTGGCACTGTATGTCCGAGATCGCTTGAACTGTTGCATAAAAACAGGTATTAAGTCTGAAGTAACACATACAGAGTCTGTTTGGATAGAATTTTCAGAGGGGCATGAAAAATTAATTTTAGGTGTGATATACCGTCCCCCAAATTTACATAGGGACCAGGGGAGACTACTATGGGAGGAAATTGTTAGGGCCACAAGGCACGATAATGTAGTAATTCTAGGAGACTTTAACTTTAGTCATATTGATTGGAATTTCTTGAATGGGAATTTAGAATCATACGACTTCTTAGAAGTAGTTCAGGATTGTTTTTTGAAGCAGTTTGTGACAGGACCTACAAGGGGTAATAACCTGCTTGACTTAGTTCTGGCAAACAATGAATCCCTTGTTAATAATTTAGAAGTTTCAGAGGAACTGGGTGCTAGCGACCACAAATCAATTACATTTAGAATTGAATGAAAGTATGATAGTAGGGATAACTCAGTAACAGTCCCAGATTTTCGCTTAGCAGATTACGATGGGCTTAGAAAACACTTATCATCTGTTGACTGGGGTAACGAAGAGAGCTATCAATATGACAGTTTTCTGAACACAATACATGCTGCTCAAAGAACGTTTATCCCTTATAAAGAAATTAGATCAAATAGAAACGACCCAAAATGGATGAATAATAGGCTGAAATATCTACTAGGGCATAAGAAAGGAATTTATAGGCGTATCAAAAGAGGCGAGGGTCATCTTATGAATCAGTATATTGGCATTAAGAGGGACATTAAAAAGGGGATAAGAAAAGCTAAAAGGGACTATGAAATTAAAGTTACTAGGGATTCTAAAACTAACCCAAAAAGTTTTTTCCAGGTCTATAGAACAAAAGTCAGAGATAAGATAGGTCCCCTTAAAAATAACTATGGGCATCTTACTGACAAAGAGAATGAAATGTGCTCGATTTTAAATAATTATTTTCTCTCGGTTTTTACACAGGAAGACACTAATAATATTCCGGTAATTAATTTTTATAGTGGGCCAGAAGAAGATAAATTATGTAACATCACAGTCACTAGTGAAATGGTTGTGAAGCAGATAGACCGACTGAAGCAAAATAAGTCACCGGGTCCTGATGAGGTTTTTCAAGGGTTCTAAAGGAATGCAAAATGGAAGTCTGTGAACCATTAACTAATATTTTTAATTTATCTCTTCAAACAGGTGTAGTGTCTGATATGTGGAAGATGGCTAATGTAATTCCTATTTTTAAAACAGGGGGCAAGTCGTTACCGTCAAATTACCGCCCAATAAGCCTGACCTCAATTGTAGGCAAATTACTAGAGTCAATTATAGCTGAGATTATAAGAAGCCATCTCGATAAGCATAGCTTGATTAATGATACTCAGCATGGATTCACAAGAGGCCGGTCTTGTCTAACTAATTTATTAACTTTCTTCAGTAAAGCTTTTGAGGCTGTTGACCACGATAAAGAATTTGATATTGTTTACTTAGATTTTAGTAAGGCATTTGATAGAGTTCCGCACCAAAGACTGTTGAAGAAAGTAGCAGCTCATGGCATTGGGGGTAGGGTGCTCTCGTGGATCGAATCATGGCTCACAGACAGGAAGCAGAGAGTGTCCATAAATGGGGTTAAATCCGAGTGGGGATCAGTAACAAGTGGCGTTCCACAGGGATCAGTCTTGGGCCCGTTGTTGTTTATAATATATATCAATGATCTTGATGAAGGAATTACTAGTGATATGAGCAAATTCGCCGATGACACGAAGATAGGTAGGATAATTGATTCAAACGTAGATGTTAGGGAACTTCAGGAGGATTTAGACAAACTCTACTCTTGGTCAGAAAAGTGGCAGATGCAGTACAATGTAGATAAATGCAAGGTTTTGAAGCTCGGGAGTGTCCATAACCCTAGCACTTATAAGTTAAATAATGTAGAACTTATTGTAATAAAGTTGGTAGAATTACCGACAATATGTAAAGTAAAAGGACACAAGTGCGACTAATGTGACATTTATTGTGGCAACGTTTCGCTCTCCAGGAGCTTTATCAAGCCATTACAAACAATACATGGACACAGAGGGTATATAAAGGCTGAGAGTGAGGTGAATACTAGTGAGGTACCATTTCGATGTTCACTAGTGGTAGTAGTAGTAGTAGTAGTGGTAGTGACAAAAGTAATACAATATGGTAGAGCAATTAATTCGTACATGAGTAAAAGGATATAAAAGCTATTACTTGGGTAACATAAAAATAGGTTGGACAAATATAAACTGGAATGAGGCAGGTTGTTTCAGTGTTCACTCTCTGTGCTTTGTGTAGTATAACAGGAGAGACTATGTGATGGCAGGGTTTACTGTTTTCAGGAGGATTCTTGCTAAGACTTCGGAGATGGTGAAGCTGCCGTTGTTTTGTTTAATTGTATTCGAAACAGCGATCAGTGCTGATTCAAGGCACTTGCGTGTGCGGAAATTAGTTTCTTTTATCACTAATTGGGCGTCTCTGAATTTCATAAGATGATTGGTGGAATTTCGGTGTTGTACACAGGCGTTGTTTAAGTTGTCGTTCCTACATGCGTATATGTGTTCATTGAGGCGGGTGTCGAGGTTTCTTGCTGTTTCACCTACGTAGATCTTGTCACAGCCTCCACAGGGTATAGAGTAAACTCCTGCATTGACTGGTTCGTGGTGCTTGGGTTTTGTCCTGGTTAGATCCTTTATTGAAGTGGTAGAAGCGATGGCGACTCTGGTGTTAGCTTGTGAAAGTACTTTTGAGACGTTTAGTGCAACCTGGCTGTTGGGAAGAATTATAACTTTGTTGGGAGCGGTGTTGATGCGTGGAGAATTGATGATCTGAAGAGCTCTTTTCTTGCAGTCTTTGATGAAAAAAGAAGGAAATTGTAACTCAGTGAATGTTTGGTGAATGTAAGTACATTCCTCGTCAAGAAACTCAGGACTACAAATTCGGTATGCTCTTAGGAAAAACCCGATGATGATGCCTCTTTTGGTCTTGGTATCTTGACTGGAATAGAAGTGTGTGAGATCATTTTTATTGGTGGGTTTCCGATAAACTTGAAATCTTAGGTTGTTGTCTACTTTGTGAATGAGGACGTCGAGGAAAGGTAGCTTGTCATTGGACTCTTCTTCTAGTGTAAACTGAATCGCTGGTTCAACTGCGTTGAGCCTTGCCTGAAGATCCCGTACATCAAAACGTTTTGGAGTTATTACGAGGACATCGTCCATCAGCCCCGCTCATCTTAAACACTCAGGCGACCTTCTCAACCGCATCCGTAACCTCTCCATCCGTAACAAGAAACTAAGCAGTTTGGATGTGACTTCCCTCTTCACAAAAGTACCTACCAAAAAAGCCATCGAGGTTCTACGACGTAAAGTCAACCAGGACCTTAATCTTCCTTTACCTCCCGGAGATTTTGTTGACTTGATTGAACTCTGTGTTAACTTCAACTGTTTTTCCTTCAATAACAAGCTCTACAAACAAACCTACGGCATGGGAATGGGGTCCCCAATAAGTGCCGTCCTAGCCAACTTATACATGGAACACCTAGAGTCCGAACACTTCGCCAACATCATCCCTTCAAGCGTCACTTGGTTACGTTACGTGGACGATGTCCTCGTAATAACTCCAAAACGTTTTGATGTACGGGATCTTCAGGCAAGGCTCAACGCAGTTGAACCAGCGATTCAGTTTACACTAGAAGAAGAGTCCAATGACAAGCTACCTTTCCTCGACGTCCTCATTCACAAAGTAGACAACAACCTAAGATTTCAAGTTTATCGGAAACCCACCAATAAAAATGATCTCACACACTTCTATTCCAGTCAAGATACCAAGACCAAAAGAGGCATCATCATCGGGTTTTTCCTAAGAGCATACCGAATTTGTAGTCCTGAGTTTCTTGACGAGGAATGTACTTACATTCACCAAACATTCACTGAGTTACAATTTCCTTCTTTTTTCATCAAAGACTGCAAGAAAAGAGCTCTTCAGATCATCAATTCTCCACGCATCAACACCGCTCCCAACAAAGTTATAATTCTTCCCAACAGCCAGGTTGCACTAAACGTCTCAAAAGTACTTTCACAAGCTAACACCAGAGTCGCCATCGCTTCTACCACTTCAATAAAGGATCTAACCAGGACAAAACCCAAGCACCACGAACCAGTCAATGCAGGAGTTTACACTATACCCTGTGGAGGCTGTGACAAGATCTACGTAGGTGAAACAGCAAGAAACCTCGACACCCGCCTCAATGAACACATATACGCATGTAGGAACGACAACTTAAACAACGCCTGTGTACAACACCGAAATTCCACCAATCATCTTATGAAATTCAGAGACGCCCAATTAGTGATAAAAGAAACTAATTTCCACACACGCAAGTGCCTTGAATCAGCACTGATCGCTGTTTCGAATACAATTAAACAAAACAACGGCAGCTTCACCATCTCCGAAGTCTTAGCAAGAATCCTCCTGAAAACAGTAAACCCTGCCATCACATAGTCTCTCCTGTTATACTACACAAAGCACAGAGAGTGAACACTGAAACAACCTGCCTCATTCCAGTTTATATTTGTCCAACCTATTTTTATGTTACCCAAGTAATAGCTTTTATATCCTTTTACTCATGTACGAATTAATTGCTCTACCATATTGTATTACTTTTGTCACTACCACTACTACTACTACTACTACTAATACTACCACTAGTGAACATCGAAATGGTACCTCACTAGTATTCACCTCACTCTGAGCCTTTATATACCCTCTGTGTCCATGTATTGTTTGTAATGGCTTGATAAAGCTCCTGGAGAGCGAAACGTTGCCACAATAAATGTCACATTAGTTGCACTTGTGTCCTTTTACTTTACATAATGTAGAACTTAGCCATACAGATTGCGAAAAGGACTTGGGGGTTATGGTAAGCAGCAACCTTAAACCAAGACAGCAATGCCTAAGCGTACGTAATAAGGCAAATAGATTACTGGGATTTATATCAAGAAGTGTAAGCAACAGAAGTCCAGAGGTCATACTGCAGCTTTATACATCATTAGTAAGGCCTCACCTAGATTATGCAGCTCAATTCTGGTCTCCATATTACAGAATGGACATAAATTCGTTAGAAAACATTCAGCGTAGGATGACTAAATTAATACATAGCATTAGAAATCTTCCTTATGAAGAAAGATTGAAGACTCTTAAGTTACATTCACTTGTTAGACGAAGAATGAGGGGAGACCTGATCGAAGTGTATAAATGGAAGATAGGTATTAATAAAGGGGATATTAACAAGGTCTTGAGGATATCTCTCCAAGAGAGAACCCGCAGTAATGGATTTAAATTAGATAAGTTTAGATTTAGAAAGGACATAGGAAAGTATTGGTTTGGAAATAGGGTAGTTGATGAGTGGAACAGTCTACCTAGTTGGGTTATTGAGGCTAGGACTTTGGGTAGTTTCAAATTTAGGTTGGATAAGTACATGAGTGGGAGGGGTTGGATTTGAGAGGGACTTGCACATCGGAGCTTGTTTCTTGGGTGGCATTGAAAATTGGGTTGGTCAAATGTTTGTTAGTGGGATGAATTGTAAAGGACCTGCCTAGTTTGGGCCAACAGGCCTGCTGCAGTGTTCCTCTTCTTATGTTCTTATGTTCTTAGAGAGACAGACAGACAGGATAATATATACCTGGAAAGTATTCGAGGGTCTGCTCCCAAATCTCTCACACTACCACAACATACTGGAGCGAGAGATATGGGAAAAGTGCGAAATAAACCCAGTGAAAAGCAGGGGTGTGGTGGGCACAATAAGGAAACACTTTATCAACATCCATGACCCCAGATTATTCAATATCTTACCAGAAGATATCAAACACTGCTGGGGCAAGTGTGGGAGTCTTCAAGAGGAAAGTGGACAAGTATCTTCACCAGGTGCCAGGTTATGATTTGGTATGTGGGGCAGCGGGCCCCTATCAGGAACAGCCTGGTTGACCAAGCAAGCACCAGACGAGCCTGGCCCATGGCCGGGGTCCGGGAGTAGAAAGACTCTCGAAATTCATCAAAAATGTATAAGAACATAAAGAAGGAGCACTGCACCAGACCTACTGACCCATGCGAAGCAGGTCCATGTCACCTCCCTGCTTAGACCAATGACCCTAGTCAGGTCACTTCCACGGCATCAGACCCAGCAGCACAAGCTCATCAGGTCCCACTCACATCCAGTCATGTATTTATCTAACCTATTTTTAAAACTACACAACGCTTTCGCTTCTATGACGGTACTCGGGAGTTTGTTCCACTCATCCACAACTCCATTACCAAACCAGTGCTTTCCTATGTCCTTTCTGACTGAATTTTTCCAACTTGAAACCATTGCTGCGAGTCCTGTCTTGGCTGGAAATTTTCAGCATGCTATTTACATCCTCTTTATTTATTACTGTTTTCCATTTATACACCTCAATCATATCATCCCTAAATCTTCCTCATAGGGAAGATTTCTGATACATGGGATCAACTTTGTCATCCTCCTCTGTACGTTTTTCAGTGCATTTATATCCATTCTGTAATACGGTGACCAGAACTGTGCAGCATAATCTAAATGTGGCCTAACCATGGATATATAGAGTTGAAGAACAACCTGAGGACTTCTATTATTTATACTTCTTGGTTTCAGATTACTGTTAATCGGAACTCCTAAATCCTTTTCGCAATCAGTAGTATTTAGTTTGTGGCATGGTTATTTTCCTGTCCAACATTTAGAACACAGTATAGATTTCCCTGCTATGTTGCATCACAGTATGGGTTTCCCTGTCATATTGCATCACAGTATGGGTTTCCCTGTCATATTGCATCACAGTATGGGTTTCCCTGTCATATTGCATCACAGTATGGGTTTCCCTGTCATATTGCATCACAGTATGGGTTTCCCTGTCATGTTGCATCACACAGTATAGATTTCCCTGTCATGTTGCATCACAATATGGGTTTCCCCTGTCATGTTGCATCACACAGTATAGATTTCCCTGTCATGTTGCATCACACAGTATGGGTTTCCCTGTCACATTTCATCAAGTAAGGGTTCTCCTGCCATGTTGCATCACAGTATGGGTTTCTCTGAAATGTTGCATCACACAGGATGATGATCATGGATATGGTGATGAGAGATGAGCAGGGTGTTAAGGGTGTGGGTTCGTACCTAGGGCAGCTTCAAAAATGGTTATAACTAGGCTGGGAAGCAGTTTTAGCTGAAGACAAGAGAGATGGTGAGGAAGATGAGAATAGTTGAGGGAGTAGTATCAGTGAAGATGTTCTGGATGCTCTAGTGATCCACTGTCTCACTCTCCACACAGTACACGTGAAGGTGTTGAGGATGATAGAGATTATCTCTCTGGATATTCTACTGATACATTATTTCTCTCAATATAGTGCACGTGAAGGTGTTGAGAATGGATAAAGATCATCTCTCTGGATATTCTAGTGATCCATTATCTTTCTCAGTACACACAGTGCGCGTGAAGAAAGTCTAATGAAGATTTTTTTTTTTTTTTTTGCATGAAAAACACGGGCGGAGAAATGTTGGGGAGAATTGTTGAGGGTGTTTAAGTTATTCAGGATCCACGTGTGTTGTCTCCCTGGCTTTCTCTCTCTCTCTCTCTCTACTCCTCTCCTTTTTTCCCATCCTCTCCTTTCCTCTCTCCATCCCCCTGTGATGTCAGCTCCCAATCAAAGTTACCACCATCACGACTCATACAACAGTCACAGTTACCACCATCACGAGTTATACAACAGTCACAGTTACCACCATCACGACTCATACAACAGTCACAGTTACCACCATCACGAGTTATACAACAGTCACAGTTACCACCATCACGACTCATACAACAGTCACAGTTACCACCATCACGAGTCATACAACAGTCACAGTTACCACCATCACGAGTTATACAACAGTCACAGTTACCACCATCACGAGTCATACAACAGTCACAGTTACCACCATCACGAGTTATACAACAGTCACAGTTACCACCATCACGAGTTATACAACAGTCACAGTTACCACCATCACGAGACGAGTTACAACAGTCACAGTTACCACCATCACGACTCATACAACAGTACACAGTTACCACCATCACGAGTCACAGTTATACGAGTTATACAACAGTCACAGTTACAGTCACACAGTTACCACCATCACGAGTTATACAACAGTCACAGTTACCACCATCACGAGATATACAACAGTCACAGTTACCACCATCACGAGTTATACAAGTCACAGTTACCACCATCACGAGTTATACAACAGTCACAGTTACCACCATCACGAGTTATACAACAGCCACTGTTACCACAATCACAAGTCATACAACAGTCACAGTTACCACCATCACGAGTTATACAACAGTCACAGTTACCACCATCACGAGTTATACAACAGTCACAGTTACCACCATCACGAGTCATACAACAGTCACAGTTACCACCATCACGAGTCATACAACAGTCACAGTTACCACCATCACAAGTCATACAACAGCCACTGTTACCACCATCACAAGTCATACAACAGTCACAGTTACCACCATCATAAATTGTGTCAACTTAGTATTATAGTAATTAATATTAAGCAGAGGATCAAATAAAAAAGAAAATCTGTAGTAATATTACACAAGTGTAATAAATGTTTGCAACAGCCGACACCAGTCATAACTTAGTGGATCATGCCGAGAGAATTCCCACGTTGTGTGTTCTGATGGTGAAGTGCAGCTGGTGATCAACATTGTCCAAGGATTTGTGTGAAAGTCAAACCAGTATGGACAGTGTAGTCGACTGGTCGCAAACATTCCCCAAGAAAGTGAAGCTCTGGAAAAAAATAACCTGTGTGTAAACCATGGACATGCATTAGTTAGCACTACCTTCCTTCTTGGTACATATCTGAGATTTCCTGGTATATCTTAAGGAATCTATTATGTCATGTTCTGTCTTTCCTTCCACTTCTCTCTCCCACTTGTACTTTACAAACTTCACTAGCCTTCGTCTAACTCGCTTCACTTACCAACCTGAGACTGAAAAAGCCAAATAAATAATCCTGTGGGTCATTTGTGTGTTGCTGCCATCTCTGTTCACTAAGTTGCTCTCCTGGCATCTCAGACAGCCTCTCCTCACCTACAGTGTCTTACCCTCTAAGTATCTTGTATATTAGGATCATATTTCCCATACTCCACCTCTCATATGGTGTTAAGATTAGTGCACAAGTTTCTCTTTTATTTTTTTCTTGTCTAAGTTCCGTCACCAATTTCGTAGAAAACATTTGGATCTTCTCTAATTTCTTTATATGACTGTTCATGTACGCCGCAGTGGTTCCCAAACTGGGGGTAAATTACCCCCTGGGGGTAATTTAACCATTTTTGGGGGGTAATGGAGGGGTGACAGAAAAAAAGTTATGAATTCTGAAAATCAAGAAAACAATGCGGTACCTGGCATGAGGATTATTGTTAACTTTGTCTTAGTATATAAAGTTGTAAAGTAAACCTATTATAAGTAAGTAATAAAGTTAAACCAAATAACAATAAACATCAAAAACTAATATACAGTATTAGAAAAGAAGAAATATATAGCTAAGTGTGTGGAAACCCAAAAGTATTTTGACAAGTATGCTTCAGGACAAAAGTCACTCAGTAGCCCAGATCGACCTGTCCAGTACGCGTCACTCACTTCCTGAGGCTGCCTCTATTTCACACTGTCAGTTTATCTGTGAGCATCAGCCGAGGTAGACATAAGCTGGTATGTATGTGTACTGCCCTGTGCAGTATATAGTTAGTATTTACCCACTGTTACTGTGAATTTGTAGCTATTATTAATTTTATATATAATGTATGTGTGGTTCTTACGTTTTCAATGGTTTTGCTAGGATTAGCAGAGTATGCGAGGCTGTATACGTTCACGTTTAGCCATATATATCAATAATAACAACATTTTGTGAAAGGGGTAACATGCTTTATGTGGCATGTTAAATTGGGTAACAAGCTGAAAAAGTTTGGGAACCACTGATGTACGGGCTCAGTGCTGGCGCTGTGCACTCTTTAGATGCACTTATACGTTGTGAATAATGCTCTAAGTAAAAAAAATTCAGGTTCCTAAGGAAAGATCGTGGGTTAACTAGTCTTGCATATGTGCTGCTGAAGTTATAGGATTTACATATACTGCTGGTGATATGCTGGGTGAAGTGTTTGCTTCCAGCTTTCTCTCCTTACATATTGTGTACAGTGTCTCTTCTCAGGATGTATTCCGCGTCCGGCCTTATCTCTCTCTCTCCCTCTCCCTCTCTTCCTGTTTTCATTAAATTCAAGTAGTCACCTTCTTGATCACGTTAATTTAAGCCTGTTTAATTAAGTCTTACATCCTCTTTCTTCCATCTCGGGTTATCATTCTCATTAATTTCACATGACTGTCAAGCAGCGTTATATGAGAGAGAGTTTCTTGTTGCAGGTTACCTGTCTGCCTCTGTGTTTGCACGCATTTGAAGTGTAATTGTGAGTGTGCATATTTTCATTCATGTTTATGTTTATTCTCATATGTATATTTGTTTTACACATAGGTGCATGTTCCACCCTCTGCTGCATGTGTCTAATATTAAGAGTGGATAAATAGTTGGCGATTGCTTATTATTCTTTCATTTACCTTTACAAACATTTGCTGATGAGAACGCAATCATGGGATAGCCTTTAAACATCATATATATATATATATATATATATATATATATATATATATATATTTATATATATATATATAATGTCGTGCCGAATATGTAAAACTGGTCAGTTAGCAAGAACTCGATTAAAATTAAGTCCTTTCTAAAATTTTCTCTTATACGTTTAAAGATATATTTTTTCATTAATGTTGATGTAAAAATTTATAATTTTGCACCAAAAGGAGCTTAGAAAACTTACCTAATTTTATTATAACAAGCGCAATTTATTTTAGCCTAACCCAACTAAATATATTTTAGATTTGTTTACAGTAATTTAATACTATACAAACAAAGTGAAATATATTTTTTTTCGTTAGGTTCAGAATGATTTTGGCGAAATTATTGCATACACAAATTTTCACTTGTCCTATATGGCAAGATGAGCGTTGCTATTTAAGCCAAAATCGCAAGTTCTGCCTATTCGGCACGACATATATATATAGACGAAATTATTTGCAAACATTATCTGAGTACACAGTACTTTATCCACAACGCCAGACTCCAGAGGCTGTGGGTCCCAAGTTGGGGACCCACAGCCTCTGAGAAGAGAATAAATGTACTACTAAAGAAAATCCAGAAGTTTCTTCATTGAAGTGAATTTTTTCCCCCTTCTGTATTATTTACTCCTTATTGCATGATAATGAAAACATTACAAGAATAAGACCTATTATAAAAAAGCAAAAATAAGGAGAATTGCAACTGTAAACGAGTTTTGAGGTGACCCTGACTTCGTGTGTTGGCGAGGCAAAGGGAGAGACCACCTGTTCTGCCAGAGTTCAAGACATTTAACTGCCTTCCGTTTTAAACAAGACAGAACGAATTAATAAGTGTACAAAGAAGGAATAAGGAACCGGAGAAGCTGCGTAGGTCTTTGTGAGAAAACTTGCACATCGGTACAAAATGTTTGTTAGGACAACCGAATTAGCAGCCCTGAGAAGTTATGACAGCTGCAGGAGAACCTTGAGAGGTTATAACAGCTGCAGGAGAACCTTGAGAGGTTATGACAGCTGCAGGAGAACCTTGAGAGGTTATGACAGCTGCAGGACAACCTTGAGAGGTTATGACAGCTGCAGGACAACCTTGAGAGGTTATAACAGCTGCAGAACAACCTTGAGATTACAGTTTTCAGAGGTTAGGACAGCGGAAGTACAATTTTGAGAGGTTAGGACAGCTAGAGTACAATTTTGAGAGGTTAGGACAGCTGGAGTACAATTTCGAGAGGTTAGGACAGCAGGAGCACAATTTTGAGAGGTTAGGACAGCAGAAATACAATTTTGAGAGGTTAGGACAGCATAAATACAATTTTGAGAGGTTAGGACAGCAGAAGTACAATTTTGAGAGGTTAGGACAGCAGAAGTACAATTTTGAGAGGTTAGGACAGCTGGAGTACAATTTTGAGAGGTTAGGACAGCTGGAGTACAATTTTGAGAGGTTAGGACAGCTGGAGGACAGTCAGTGCACGGGATGACAGTGTACGTGAAGCCAGTCAGTGGAAGAGATGACAGTCAACGTATTTGATGACAGTGTACGTGAAGACAATCGATGCACGTGAATCAATGTGCGTGAAGACGGTGCACGTGAATCAGTGTGCGCGAAGACAATCACTTCTGGTCATCGTCACCGAAGCCTGGTCCCAGACCAGACGACCTGGTTACTGGCCTGATCAATCAAGCTGTTGGTGTCTGCTGCCCACGGTTCATTGTATACACCACAACAAGGTTGATTTGGAATTGATTTGAGAAATCTGTCGAGTTCCCTTTTGAAGACAGCCGAAGGTGTCTTGGTATTCTCAATTATGCATGAATTCTCTCTCTCTGTTCATAAATAGCGATTTCAGTGTGCAGCTTTTGGATCGATCCCTCCAGTATCTTCCAGGTGTAGATTATGATGTATCTTTCTCCCTTACGTTCTAAAAAGTACAGTTCTAGGGACCCTAAACAGTAATTTAGGTTCTTGACTGAGTTTATACGAGCTGTGCATTTTCCAGGTCGGCAATTTCGCCTGCCTTGATGGGGCCGTTAGTGCACAACAATACTCCAGTCAAGAGAGAACGAGTGACCTGGAGAGAGTCATCATTGGATTGGTGTTTCTTGTTTTGAAGATTCTAGTTATCCAACCTCTCATTTGTCTTGCATTTGCGATAATAACATTGTTGTGTTCCTTGAACGTGAAAACTGACATTATAACTCCCAAATATCTCACATTTGACTTACGCTTTATTGAATAGTTTGACTTTGCCTTGTGCTTCGATCCTTTTTGTTTATTTCTTCCATTCTTCCTTGACGTAGTAATTGAAATTTGCCTTCATTGAACATCATATTGTTATCAGTGGCCCACTGGAACACTTGATTTATATCAGCTTGGAGGCTTACTGTGTCTTCTATGGTTGATACTTTCATACAAATTCTAGTATGGTCTGCAAAGTATGATATAATGCTATGATTGATGTCCATTTCTAGGTCGGATATGAGAAAGAGAAGTGGGGAGAGTACTCTGCCTTGAAGGACAGAACTTTTCACTACAGCAGCCACTGATTTCACTGTTTACTATTACTCTTTGGGTTCTGTTTGTTAGGAGGTTAAATATCCATGCGCCCACTTTCCCAGTTATTGCTTTTGCAGGCATTTTGTGTGAAATTAATCCGTGGTCCCATTTGTCAAAGGCCTTGCAAAGCCAGCGTATACTACATCTGCAAGGCTATGTTGTGATGGTCCAGTAATTGTGAAATACCGGAGCGACCTGCTCTAAACCCTTGTTGACTTGGGTTATGGGATTGCTGCGATCCCACGTGATTGCTAGTCAGTGATAATCATTTTACGTGAAAACAGTCAGTGCACGTGAAGGAAATCAGCGAACGTGAAGACAATGTGAATATAATTACTTCACGTGTAGACAGTGCACGTGATGAGTACAGTCTTACATTGTAACACGTGAATATCCAGCCTGCCTGAACTAGTAGCAGTATCTTGGCTGGTGTTGGTTTAATTAAAGCTGCTGGCTTGGTGTGTGTGTGTGTGTGTGTGTGTGTGTGTGTGTGTGTGTGTGTGTGTGTGTGTGTGTGTGTGTGTGTGCGCGCGCGCGTGTGCCGACACTCAAAGTCAGGATTAAGCCCCTGCCCAGTAAGCCACCAAAAGTAAAATGAAAACTGCACAGAATTTTAGCCGGTCCTTGGACCATTGTCGGACCACGAGAGAGTAGGACCACAGGGTAAGCCAGAGACCAGCTCGGGCACGCTGTTACCATGGTGCACAATAGTGACACCTCACACTACAGTGCCATTCTTACTATGGTCCACCATAGTGACACCTCACACTACAGTGCCAGTGTTATTATGGTCCACCATAGTAATATCTCGCTACAGTAGTCACTGTTACTATGGTGCACTACATTAACATTGTCATCTTATTACAGTGGTCACTGTTACTATAGTCCACCATAGTAACATTGTTATCTCACTACAGTGGTCACTGTTACAGTGGTCCACCATAGTAACATTGTTATCTCACTACAGTGGTCACTGTGATATAGTCCACCAAAGTAACAGTGTCATCTCACTACAGTGGTCACTGTTACTGTGATGTATCACATTGAAATTAACACACATGGAAGTGTGTTTGTAAATATTAGCCGTGTTACGCTCTTGACTGCGTAACTTAAAAGTTGTGGCTCCTAAGAATAAACGAACTGCCTAGTCTAAGGGCATTGATATTATTTAAAATAAAAAAAAAGAAACCAGTCTAGGGCCAGCTTGTACCTTGACATTAAATGTGAAGACAATATGAAATTTATTATAAGGAAGGGCACAAAAACTTGACTATACAAATATATATATATATATATATATATATATATATATATATATATATATATATATATATATATATATATATATTTATATATATATATGTGTGTGTGATCTTATTGCACACACACACACACACATATATATATATATATATATATATATATATATATATATATATATATATATATATATATATATATATATATATATATATATATATATATGTGTGTGTGTGTGTGTGTGTGTGCAATAAGATCACAGTAAACAGGTGATTTTAAAATATGCAAAACAACCACTATGAAAGAGTAGTGAAGCTTATCTGCACATCAGATTTATCAAGGCTCCATGACACGTGTGCACACTAATCAAGACTTCCCAAATATGGACCTTCTGTGATTAAACACACACACACACACACACACACACACACACACACACACACACACACACACACACACACACACACACACACACACACACACACACACACACACACACACTAATGTTGGTGATGGTGGAAAACATGAGGTATTAGTGGAGATCAGTTCCCCAGATTTATCAGGGCTGAGGGACTGATCACCGCAAACTGCTGCTTCAGGTTTTTCCACCGTCTTCAGTACTGGACTAATGAAGCCACTGGTTGATCATACGTCTCCACAATAAAGATTGCCTAGTGTTGCACATTTGTTTGTCTTATTTATCTACAACAAACTACGGAACGTGTGGAGTTTGAAATCATGGCGAGTGAGTAGTAAAACTCGAGGCCAGTGCATAAATCACTCTGTCAGTTGGCAGCAATAAGATTCATCCAACTGGTATATTTGTATACACCATAGGGAGGTTGTGACCAAACATGCGAGTTTTACAATTCACATGCCATTTGTTCAAACCCCACCCGTTCTGTGGTTTCTTTGCAATCGTGTTATTACGATTTCGTGAATCATGATAGTTTCTTCAAGCAGATACCCCAAGTGCTCGAACACTGCCTCAACAAGTAACGTCACACTCTAGAAAAAGTAAAATAATAATGAGGGAAGCTTACTACTTGTCACGTGTATTAATGTTGGTAGAATTACCGACAATATGTTAGGTAAAGGGACAAAAGTGTAACTAATGTGACATTTTATTGTGGCAACGTTCGCTCTCCAGGAGCTTTATCAAGCCATTGCAAACAATACATGGACACGGAGAGTATATATAGGCTTAGAGTGAGGTGTAATACTTGTGGTTGTAATAGTAGTAATATTAGTTGTAGTAGTAGTAATACAATATGGTAGAACAATCAACTTTCACATGATTAAAAGGTCATAAAAGCTATTTATTTGGGTAGCATAAAAATAGGTTAGACAAATTTTTCTGTTAGTGGTTGGATTTGAGAAGGTCTGTTAGTGTTCCTCCTCTGTCATGTTCTTGTGTAGTGTTAGCAGCGGTGACTGTGATGGCAGGGTTTATTGTTTGGAGGAGGATTTTTGCTAATACTTCAAAGATGATGAAGCTGCCTTTATTTTGCTTGTATTAGAAACAGCGATTAATAATGATTCAAGGCGTATGCTTTTGCGGAAATTAAGTTCTCTGATCACTAGTCGGGCGTCATTGAATTTCATGAGGTGATAGGTGGAATTCCGGTGTTGTATGCAGGCGTTGTTCAAGTTATCGTCCTACTTGGGGTAATGTGTACATTGAGACGTGTTTCAAGGTTCCTTGCTGTTTCACCTGCATATATGCTGTCGCAACCTCCGCAAGGTATAGTGTAAACTCCTGCATTGGCTGGTTCATGGTGGTTTGATTTTGTCCTGGTTAGATCCCTTATAGAAGTGCTGGATGCGATGGCGACTCTTGTGTTAGTTTGTGCGAGTACTTTAGAGACGTTCAGTGCAACCTGGCTGTTGGGAAGGATTATAACTTTGTTAGTGGTGGAGTGCATGGAAAATTGATGATCTGAAGAGCTCTTTTCTTGCAGTCTTTGATGAAAATGGAAGGAAAATGTAGATCAGTGAAGGTTTAGTGTAAGTACATTCCTCGCCAAGAAACTCAGAACTACAAATTCGGTATTATGCTCTTAGGAAAAACCGATGATGCCTCTTTTGGTCTTAGAATCTTGACTGGAATAGAAGTGGGTGAGATAATCTAACATTTTAAGTTTACCATAGACCTGCCAACAAAAATGATCTCAACCACCCACTCTTCCTCTCTCACCATTCTTTTCAATGTTCTGTCCTGTCCCAGTCATTCCTCTCCTTGACATCCTTCTTATGACTTGGCAAAAAAAAAAAAAAAACGTGTGGATTGGGAAGATAGAAGGCCATAACTGGAATGTAGTTTGAATATACCTCACTCAGTATATAACATGATGTTCGTAGTATACATCACACTCAGTATATTACAGTATTCATAGTATGCATCACACTCAGTATAATATATTTGTGAAGTTACTTTCCCTAAGCGCAGGCTTCAGGAACCGTAACAAAAAATAAGTTAAGAGTATACACGACACAGGTGAGGCCCATCCTGGAGTAAGCAGCGCCACAGTGAAGCCAGCACGCCATCATGAGCATTTAGAAACACATGATATAACGATTTGCAAACAAGACTGGTATAGGGAGTGAGGAGAAGGTGGACTGCGAGAAATACTTAGCCCAGACATACAAAATACATGGGGGATTTAGAGTAGAGATGGACTTGATGGTAGATAGTTAAGACACGGTTCCTGTAGTGCAAGTTAAACCCATTCAACTCATCTAGGTGAGTACACTGCTCATGTTTCTCATGTTTACTACACTAAGCTGGTACTCATCCTACTCAACTACACTTGCATCATTAATAACACCACTCACTACTCCCTCATCACTCACTGTACCACTTTCCATCTCACCATTCACTACTCACTATACAACTCCCTCACTACTCACCATAACGCTCACTACTCCCTCACCACTCACTATACCGCTCACTATCACCACTCACTATACCACTCACTACTCCCTCACCACACATTATACCATTCACTACTCACTATACCACTCACTACTCCCTCACCACTCGCTATACCACTCACTACTCTCTCACCACTCACCATACAACTTACTACTACCTCACCACGCACCACGCCCAGGGTAAGGTGGGTCGTGGCGCACTCGTGCACAGCGCGTGCACCCTCGCACACTGTCAACATAATCAACGACAATGTCAATATAGCATCTTAGATGTACCTAGGAAGTCTCACACCTTGTAACACTACCTACCTCACACCTTGTAACACACCACCTACCTCACAATTTGTAACATCACCTATCTCACACCTTGTAACACCACCTACCTCACACCTTGTAACACACCACCTACCTCACACCTTGTAACACCACCTATCTCATACCTTGTACCACACCACCTACCTCACACCTTGTAACACCACCTACCTCACACCTTGTACCACACCACCTACCTCACACCTTGTACCACACCACCTACCTCACACCTTGTACCACACCACCTACCTCACACCTTGTACCACACCACCTACCTCACACCTTGTAACACACCACCTATCGCACACCTTGTAACACCACCTACCTCACACCTTGTAACACACCACGTATCACACACCTTATAACACACCACCTACCTCACACCTTATAACACACCACCTACCTCACACCTTGTAACACACCACCTACCTCACACCTTGTAACACACCACCTACTTCACACCTTGTAACACACCACCTACATCACACCTTGGAACACACACCTACCTCACATCTTGTAACATCACCTACCTCACACCATGTAATACCACCTACCTCACACCATGTAACACCTACCTCACACCTTGTAACACACCACCTACCTCATACCTTGTAACACACCACCTACCTCACACCTTGTAACACCACCTATCTCATACCTTGTAACACACCACCTACCTCACACCTTGTAACACACCACCTACCTCATACCTTGTAACACACCACCTACATCACACCTTGTAACACACCTCACCTATTTTACATCTTGTAACACACATCACCTATTTTACACTTTGTAACACACCATCTACCTCACACCTTGTAACACACACACCACCTACCTCACGCCTTGTAACACACACCATCTACCTCACACCTTGTAACACACACGCCACCTACCTCACACCTTGTAACACACACACCACCTACCTAACACCTTGTAACACACCACCTACTTCACACCTTGTAACATACATACCACCTACCTCATACCTTGTAACACCACTTGCCTCACACCTTGTAACGCACACACACCTATTTTACACCTTGCAACACACACCATCTACCTCACACCTTGTAACACACACACCACGTACCTCACACCTCGTAACTCACCACCTACCTCACACCTTGTAACACCACCTGCCTCATACCTAGTAACACCACCTACGTCACACCTTGTAACGCACCACCTACCTCACACCTTGTAACACACCATCTACCTCACACCTTGTAACACACCACCTACCTCACACCTTGTAACACAACTCACACCTTGTAACACAACTCACACCTTGTAACACAACTCACACCTTGTAACACAACTCACACCTTGTAACACATACCATCTACCTCACACCATGTAACACATACCTTCTACCTCACACCTTGTAATACACACACCACCTATTTTACACCTTGTAACACATACCACCTACCTCACACCTTGTAACACACCACCTACTTCACACCTTGTAACACATACCACCTACCTCACACCTTGTAACACATACCACCTACCTCACACCTTGTAACACCACCTACCTCACACCTTGTAGCACATCTACCTCACACCTTGTAACACACACGCCATCTAACTCACACCTTGTAACACATACCATCTACCTCACACCATGTAACACATACCATCTACCTCACACCTTGTAATACACACACCACCTATTTTACACCTTGTAACACATACCACCTACCTCACACCTTGTAACACACCACCTACTTCACTCCTTGTAACACATACCACCTACCTCACACCTTGTAACACACCACCTATCTCACACCTTGTAACACACCACCTACCTCACACCTTGTAACACACACTACCTACCTCACACCTTGTAACACACACCACCTATTTTACACCTTGTAACACACACCACCTACCTCACACCATATAACACAAACCACCTACCTCACACCTTGTAACACACACCACCTACCTCACACCTTGTAACACACACCACCTACCTCACACCTTGTAACACACACCACCTACCTCACACCTTGTAACACACACCACCTACCTCACACCTTGTAACACACACCACCTACCTCACACCTTGTAACACATACCACTTACCTAACACCTTGTAGCACACACGCCACCTACCTCACACCTTGTAACACACCACCTCCCTCACACCTTGTAACACACACTACCTACCTCACACCTTGTTTACCTTTCTGCAGTTCCCCGAGGGAGAGTGGGGAGTTAATGCTCGCGCGGCCCGGTTCCCGACTTTCCGATTGCTGGCCAGATTAACCGGGTTGTTGTAGCATGCATAGAGTATGTTACACCTTATTCGGCGTATGTGCACACTCCCATAGAGGCTGCCTCCCAACCAGCGAACCGGGTACTAAGGGTTTAACGATTTATTAGGGTATCCGTCGTTAAATCAGTACCATGGTTCATTGTCCAATGACAGGCGAGCCCGCCAAATGGTTCACTCGTGGTCAGTATTTGCCAGACTCGCCTAGCAGCTGGTTGATTACGTGCTTTCTCTCTCTGGCTTCTGTTTGCCATTCTTTGTCACCGTGGTACACTTATATTCAACTCCTGTACATAGTGTACATAGTTGTATTTATATCAGGTGAAGGAAATACAAGTTAAATAGTACTGCTGAGTTTGTTTTGCTCCAAAACCCATTACTACCAGGTTACAGGCCATTCTATTACCTGTATTCATAATATTAATGCTAGTCGTCCGCAGTCCCACATTTGCACCACAGCCCGGCCGATCATGATCCTATTTGAGAATTTATCAAGCTTCCTTTTGAAGATTGTCAGAGGTCTGTTGGTAATTTCCATTGTGCACAAAGGGAGGGTGATGAGAAGTCGAGGACCTCTGTGTGTACTCGTCATGCCCCTGGTTTTTACTGGAGATATTCTACACCGTCTGCCAAGTCTCTTGCTTTCATATTAGGTAATTTTTCTGTGAAGATTTGGGATCAATCCCTCCAGGACCTTTCGGGTGTAAATTATGATGTACTTCCCTCGACTGCTTTCCAGGGAGTATATTTCAAGAGACTTAAAGCATTCCCAGGAGTTTAGAAATATGACTGAATTTGTTCGGGCAGCGTAAGTCGTCTGCACTTTTTCTAGCTCCACAGTCTGTCCTACCTTGAAGGGAGACATTAGTATACAGCAACCATTATTTCAGCCCAGAGAGAACTAGTGACTTCAAGAGTATCATTAATGGCTTAGCACCTCTTGTTTTCAATGTTCTAGTTATCCATCGTATCATTCTTCTTGCAGTAGCAATGACAACATTGTTGTGATCCTGTAATGTGAGAACTTCTTGAATCGTCATTCCAAAGTCACACACATTGAACTTTTGCTATTGTATGATTCGAGTTCGTCTTATACTCTGTTTCAGTCTTAATTTCCTCCATTCTTCCATAGCAGAACAACTGAAACATGTCCTCGTTGAGCATCATGTTGTCTGTTGCCCACTGAAAATTTTCTGTATTTGACGGGCGGCACTCTCAGAAATTCTGGTGTCATCAGCAAATAATGAAAAGATGCTATAATTTATGTTCTTGTCTGTGTCGAATATAAGAATGAGAAACGGAAATAAGTTGAGTTCTGTGCCTTGAGGGAAAGAGCTTTTCACTGTGGCAACCTCTGACTTGGTGAATATCAAAATGGTATACAATACCGACTGTATGGTAGTTCTGTTCCAAAGTCTGTTCCAGACTTTGGAACAGAACTTCTCCATGGTGAGGGACTGACAACCTCAAATCTACGACTTTAAGGGTGATGGACTGATTACATCGTCTTCACATCTCTACTCCTCCTGCCTACTTTCTGTACTCGACTGAAGAAGCCTTGGGTGTACCGGTGGCCTGGTGGCTAAAGCTCCCGCTTCACACACGGAGGGCCCGGGTTCGATTCCCGGCGGGTGGAAACATTCGACACGTTTCCTTACACCTGTTGTCCTGTTCACCTAGCAGCAAATAGGTACCTGGGTGTTAGTCGACTGGTGTGGGTCGCATCCTGGGGGACAAGATTAAGGACCCCAATGGAAATAAGTTAGACAGTCCTCGATGACGCACTGACTTTCTTGGGTTATCCTGGGTGGCTAACCCTCCGGGGTTAAAAATCCGAACGAAATCTTTCTCTTACTGTGTAGGCGAAACGTTTCGGAATAAAGTTGCTTAAATGTTGCCTGTGTGTCTTAACTACCATCCTCTGACTTCACAACTACTCTCTGGGTTCTATTTTTTTTTTTTTTTATTATCACACCGGCCGATTCCCACCATCATTCACTCCATCACTGTCTTGCCAGAAGGGTGCTTTACACTACAGTTTTTAAACTGCAACATTAACACCCCTCCTTCAGAGTGCAGGCACTGTACTTCCCATCTCCAGGACTCAAGTCCGGCCTGCCGGTTTCCCTGAATCCCTTCATAAATGTTACTTTGCTCACACTCCAACAGCACGTCAAGTATTAAAAACCATTTGTCTCCATTCATTCCTATCAAACACGCTCACGCATGCCTGCTGGAAGTCCAAGCCCCTCGCACACAAAACCTCCTTTACCCCCTCCCTCCAACCCTTCCTAGGCCGACCCCTACCCCGCCTTCCTTCCACTACAGACTGATACACTCTTGAAGTCATTCTGTTTCGCTCCATTCTCTCTACATGTCCGAACCACCTCAACAACCCTTCCTCAGCCCTCTGGACAACAGTTTTGGTAATCCCGCACCTCCTCCTAACTTCCAAACTACGAATTCTCTGCATTATATTCACACCACACATTGCCCTCAGACATGACATCTCCACTGCCTCCAGCCTTCTCCTCGCTGCAACATTCATCACCCACGCTTCACACCCATATAAGAGCGTTGGTAAAACTATACTCTCATACATTCCCCTCTTTGCCTCCAAGGACAAAGTTCTTTGTCTCCACAGACTCCTAAGTGCACCACTCACTCTTTTTCCCTCATCAATTCTATGATTCACCTCATCTTTCATAGACCCATCCGCTGACACGTCCACTCCCAAATATCTGAATACGTTCACCTCCTCCATACTCTCTCCCTCCAATCTGATATTCAATCTTTCATCACCTAATCTTTTTGTTATCCTCATAACCTTACTCTTTCCCGTATTCACCTTTAATTTTCTTCTTTTGCACACCCTACCAAATTCATCCACCAATCTCTGCAACTTCTCTTCAGAATCTCCCAAGAGCACAGTGTCATCAGCAAAGAGCAGCTGTGACAACTCCCACTTTGTGTGTGATTCTTTATCTTTTAACTCCACGCCTCTTGCCAAAACCCTCGCATTTACTTCTCTTACAACCCCATCTATAAATATATTAAACAACCACGGTGACATCACACATCCTTGTCTAAGGCCTACTTTTACTGGGAAAAAATTTCCCTCTTTCCTACATACTCTAACTTGAGCCTCACTATCCTCGTAAAAACTCTTCACTGCTTTCAGTAACCTACCTCCTACACCATACACTTGCAACATCTGCCACATTGCCCCCCTATCCACCCTGTCATATGCCTTTTCCAAATCCATAAATGCCACAAAGACCTCTTTAGCCTTATCTAAATACTGTTCACTTATATGTTTCACTGTAAACACCTGGTCCACACACCCCCTACCTTTCCTAAAGCCTCCTTGTTCATCTGCTATCCTATTCTCCGTCTTACTCTTAATTCTTTCAATTATAACTCTACCATACACTTTACCAGGTACACTCAACAGACTTATCCCCCTATAATTTTTGCACTCTCTTTTATCCCCTTTGCCTTTATACAAAGGAACTATGCATGCTCTCTGCCAATCCCTAGGTACCTTACCCTCTTCCATACATTTATTAAATAATTGCACCAACCACTCCAAAACTATATCCCCACCTGCTTTTAACATTTCTATCTTTATCCCATCAATCCCGGCTGCCTTACCCCCTTTCATTTTACCTACTGCCTCACGAACTTCCCCCACACTCACAACTGGCTCTTCCTCACTCCTACAAGATGTTATTCCTCCTTGCCCTATACACGAAATCACAGCTTCCCTATCTTCATCAACATTTAACAATTCCTCAAAATATTCCTTCCATCTTCCCAATACCTCTAACTCTCCATTTAATAACTCTCCTCTCCTATTTTTAACTGACAAATCCATTTGTTCTCTAGGCTTTCTTAACTTGTTAATCTCACTCCAAAACTTTTTCTTATTTTCAACAAAATTTGTTGATAACATCTCACCCACTCTCTCATTTGCTCTCTTTTTACATTGCTTCACCACTCTCTTAACTTCTCTCTTTTTCTCCATATACTCTTCCCTCCTTGCATCACTTCTACTTTGTAAAAACTTCTCATATGCTAACTTTTTCTCCCTTACTACTCTCTTTACATCATCATTCCACCAATCGCTCCTCTTCCCTCCTGCACCCACTTTCCTGTAACCACAAACTTCTGCTGAACACTCTAACACTACATTTTTAAACCTACCCCATACCTCTTCGACCCCATTGCCTATGCTCTCATTAGCCCATCTATCCTCCAATAGCTGTTTATATCTTACCCTAACTGCCTCCTCTTTTAGTTTATAAACCTTCACCTCTCTCTTCCCTGATGCTTCTATTCTCCTTGTATCCCATCTACCTTTTACTCTCAGTGTAGCTACAACTAGAAAGTGATCTGATATATCTGTGGCCCCTCTATAAACATGTACATCCTGAAGTCTACTCAACAGTCTTTTATCTACCAATACATAATCCAACAAACTACTGTCATTTCGCCCTACATCATATCGTGTATACTTATTTATCCTCTTTTTCTTAAAATATGTATTACCTATAACTAAACCCCTTTCTATACAAAGTTCAATCAAAGGGCTCCCATTATCATTTACACCTGGCACCCCAAACTTACCTACCACACCCTCTCTAAAAGTTTCTCCTACTTTAGCATTCAAGTCCCTTACCACAATTACTCTCTCACTTGGTTCAAAGGCTCCTATACATTCACTTAACATCTCCCAAAATCTCTCTCTCTCCTCTGCATTTCTCTCTTCTCTCTATATGTTAGTTAAATATACATCTTCCCACTTTTCCAGTTATTGCATTTGAACGCATTGTGTCTGCTATCACATAAGCATTTAGCTCTTCTTCTAGCAGATCAAAGACTATGTCGTAAATGACTATCAATTATAATAAAGTTGGTAGAATTACTGACAATATGTAAAGTAAAAGGACACAAGTGCAACTAATGTGACATTTTATTGTGGCAACGTTTCGCTCTCCAGGAGCTTTATCAAGCCATTACTTAATAAAGCTTGATAAAGCTCCTGGAGAGCGAAACGTTGCCACAATAAAATGTCACATTAGTTGCACTTGTGTCCTTTTACTTTACTAGCAATTATGAAAGGCAGGAGAGACTTATGAACCCGTGCTGCCCTGGGGTGTGTAAGTAATCTTGCTTCTTGGAACCCGATCAAAAATGTTGATGTGTAAGGTTAACGCTGTTTGTCTGTAGTTTTGTGATTAGTTTACTGCCACCTTTCTGAAGTGTAGCAAATACTGAAGTTGTTTAAAATGATTGTGGGATGACACCTGTGTCCACGTTCTTGTAAAAAATGTTAAAGGCACGAGTTAGTGGTTTCGTACTTATTTTTTTTTTGATAAATATGGAGTTTGCTTAAGTCTGGGCCTGAAGTACAGTGCATGGGCATGCTGTCAGTGGGCCTGAAGTACAGTGCATGAGCATACTGTCAATGGGATTGAAGTACAGTGCATGGGCATGCTGTCAATGGGATTGAAGTACAGTGCATGGGCATGCTGTCAATGGGATTGAAGTACAGTGCATGGGCATGCTGTCAATGGGATTGAAGTACAGTGCATGGGCATGCTGTCAATGGGATTGAAGTACAGTGCATGGGCATGCTGTCAGTGGGCCTGAAGTACAGTGCATGGGCATGCTGTCAATGGGATTGAAGTACAGTGCATGGGCATGCTGTCAATGGGCCTGAAGTACAGTGCATGGACATGCTGTCAATGGGCCTGAAGTACAGTGCATGGACATGCTGTCAATGGGCCTGAAGTACAGTGCATGGACATGCTGTCAATGGGCCTGAAGTACAGTGCATAGGCATGCCGTCAGTGGGCCTGAAGTACAGTGCATGGGCATGCTGTCAGTGGGCCTGAAGTACAGTGCATGGGCATGCTGTCAGTGGGCCTGAAGTACAGTGCATGGACATGCTGTCAGTGGGCCTGAAGTACAGTGCATGGGCATGCTGTCAGTGGGCCTGAAGTACAGTGCATGGGCATGCTGTCAGTGGGCCTGAAGTACAGTGCATGGGCATGCTGTCAGTGGGCCTGAAGTACAGTGCATGGGCATGCTGTCAGTGGGCCTGAAGTACAGTGCATGGACATGCTGTCAATGGGCCTGAAGTACAGTGCATGGGCATGCTGTCAGTGGGCCTGAAGTACAGTGCATGGGCATGCTGTCAGTGGGCCTGAAGTACAGTGCATGGGCATGCTGTCAGTGGGCCTGAAGTACAGTGCATGGGCATGCTGTCAGTGGGCCTGAAGTACAGTGCATGGACATGCTGTCAATGGGCCTGAAGTACAGTGCATGGGCATGCTGTCAATGGGCCTGAAGTACAGTGCGTGGACATGATGTCAGTGGGCCTGAAGTACAGTGCGTGGACATACTGTCAGTGGGCCTGAAGTACAGTGCATGGACATGCTGTCAGTGGGCCTGAAGTACAGTGCATGGGCATGCTGTCAATGGGCCTGAAGTACAGTGCATGGACATGCTGTCAATGGGCCTGAAGCACAGTGCATGGGCATGCTGTCAATGGGCCTGAAGTACAGTGCATGGACATGCTGTCAGTGGGCCTGAAGTACAGTGCATGGGCATGCTGTCAATGGGCCTGAAGTACAGTGCATGGGCATGCTGTCAGTGGGCCTGAAGTGCAGTGCATGGGCATGCTGTCAGTGGGCCTGAAGTACAGTGCATGGGCATGCTGTCAGTGGGCCTGAAGTACAGTGCATGGGCATGCTGTCAGTGGGCCTGAAGTACAGTGCATGGGCATGCTGTCAGTGGGCCTGAAGTACAGTGCATGGGCATGCTGTCAGTGGGCCTGAAGTACAGTGCATGGACATGCTGTCAGTGGGCCTGAAGCACAGTGCATGGGCATGCTGTCAGTGGGCCTGAAGCACAGTGCATGGGCATGCTGTCAGTGGGCCTGAAGTACAGTGCATGGGCATGCTGTCAGTGGGCCTGAAGTACAGTGCATGGGCATGCTGTCAGTGGGCCTGAAGTACAGTGCATGGGCATGCTGTCAGTGGGCCTGAAGTACAGTGCATGGGCATGCTGTCAGTGGGCCTGAAGTACAGTGCATGGGCATGCTGTCAGTGGGCCTGAAGTACAGTGCATGGGCATGCTGTCAGTGGGCCTGAAGTACAGTGCATGGGCATGCTGTCAGTGGGCCTGAAGTACAGGGCATGGGCATGCTGTCAGTGGGCCTGAAGCACAGTGCATGGGCATGCTGTCAGTGGGCCTGAAGTACAGTGCATGGACATGCTGTCAGTGGGCCTGAAGTACAGTGCATGGGCATGCTGTCAGTGGGCCTGAAGTACAGTGCATGGGCATGCTGTCAGTATGCCTGAAGTACAGTGCATGGGCATGCTGTCAGTGGGCCTGAAGTACAGTGCATGGGCATGCTGTCAGTGGGCCTGAAGTACAGTGCATGGGCATGCTGTCAGTGGGCATGCCTGAAGTACAGTGCATGGGCATGCTGTCAGTGGGCCTGAAGTACAGTGCATGGGCATGCTGTCAGTGGGCCTGAAGTACAGTGCATGGGCATGCTGTCAGTGGGCCTGAAGTACAGTGCATGGGCATGCTCTCAGTGGGCCTGAAGTACAGTGCATGGGCATGCTGTCAGTGGGCCTGAAGTACAGTGCATGGGCATGCTGTCAGTGGGCCTGAAGTACAGTGCATGGGCATGCTGTCAGTGGGCCTGAAGTACAGTGCATGGGCATGCTGTCAGTGGGCCTGAAGTACAGTGCATGGGCATGCTGTCAGTGGGCCTGAAGTACAGTGCATGGGCATGCTGTCAGTGGGCCTGAAGTGCAGTGCATGGGCATGCTGTCAGTGGGCCTGAAGTACAGTGCATGGGCATGCTGTCAGTGGGCCTGAAGTACAGTGCATGGGCATGCTGTCAGTGGGCCTGAAGTACAGTGCATGGGCATGCTGTCAGTGGGCCTGAAGTACAGTGCATGGACATGCTGTCAGTGGGCCTGAAGTACAGTGCATGGGCATGCTGTCAGTGGGCCTGAAGTACAGTGCATGGACATGCTGTCAGTGGGCCTGAAGTACAGTGCATGGGCATGCTGTCAGTGGGCCTGAAGTACAGTGCATGGGCATGCTGTCAGTGGGCCTGAAGTACAGTGCATGGGCATGCTGTCAGTGGGCCTGAAGTACAGTACATGGGCATGCTGTCAATAACTTCAAAGTCAACTGGGGAGAGGACTTCCTCGGAAATTGTGAAGATGTTAACTGGGTTTTGAGCCACATTAATGAAAAACTCATCGTAGTCAGTCTGTTACCTGATGAATGGTTTACTGAACGCGAGTCGTATTTCACTCATTTTTTCGTTGTTATCAGTGTATGTTCCATCACCTTTAAGCAAAGGACCAATACTGGGTGTGGGTTTCAGCCTGAATTTTACGAGTAAGAAGTATTTGGGATTTCTTCTAATTTCATTTATGGCTGTTTGGTGCCTCTGTCTCCCCTGGATTCTGTATGACGCGATCAGTTTGACTTCGATGTTCTCCATTTCTCTGACCAGTTTCTTTTCATACTTTAGAAAGCCTGTAGTTTTTAAGAAGCTTTGCTTCATATGTAGAGGGAGCACGCACTCTCTCTCTCTTTCTCTTTCTCTCTCTCTCTCTCTCTCTCTCTTTCTCTTTTTTTTTTTACACAGGGTTTGACAAGGTTAAGGATCCCTAGCTTTATTGACAGCTATATTACAGGTTAAGGATTCCTAACTTTATTGGCAAGCTAAGAGCTGTTACCTACATCAGCTCATTTGAAAGCATTTTTATTGTTATGAGACATACAAGTACGGGACAGGATGAAGTTGGAGCCATCTGTGGGCCAGCATTTTCATTTGATCAACTGACTTTATCTCGTTGATATCATTATGCTGTACGAATGTGTTCCATACTCGAGTCATCCTGGGTATGTATGATCTCAGATGGAGTGATGTTCTGGAGAAGGGTACAACCAGAGTGAAGTTGCTGCTTTCTGCCCGTCTTGTGGCATAAAAGCTTGTTTCACGCTGTCCTCGAAGTGGATCCAAGTGTGGTATTTTGACAATATTGGCCTTGTACATAACAGTAAGGTCACCCACATCCCTCCTATGTTGAAGGCTCTGCTGAAATGACAGATCTATCCAGGATGGGTCCAGGCGAGAGATGAGACGTCTTGCTCTGTTCTCCACTCTGTCAAGCAGTCGCAGATGAGAGGGGGGCAGGCAAACCAAGAAAGTGGAGCATACTCAAGGTGTGAGCGTACTTGTGCCTCGTACAGGATCTTGCAACCCCTACTGTCAAGCAGATGCGAGATACGGCGAAGTGCTGTAAGCTTCCTGGCTGCCTTGTTTGCAAGATTTACAACATGGTTCTTCATGGTTAGTTTGGAGTCAAATTTCACCCCAAGGATATCAACTTCTTCTCCAGGTGCCAACATCGTCCCATTCATCCTTACTACTGCACCAGCATTACCATCATGGTGCCTAGAGACGATCATCATTTGCGTTTTCTCAGGTGCAAATGTTACTTGCCATCTATTTCCCCAAGCTGATATAGCTCTCAGCTGGTGATTGATGTAGCTTAGAGCAGCTGGCATTTCTTCTCTTGGATAAGTGAATGTCAGTGTACAGTCGTCTGCATATGCATGTGATTCTGGGATGAGATGAAGAAGGTTGTTGAAGTAGACATTCCATAACAGTGGACCCAGCACGCTTCCTTGTGGAACGCTTGCCCCAATAGGATGCCTTGCTGATTCCGTTCCATTCCGTTCCGTTCTCTCTCTTTCTTTCTCTCCTTCTCTCTTTCTCTCTCTCTTTCTCTCTCTCTCTCTCGCTCTCTCTTTCTCTTTCTCTCGAGTTTACGTTTTCTCTTCCTTCACCCACCGTAGAGGTATTTGGAACACACTTCCAGTGCCAATGAACTCATCTTTCCGAGGAACTGGCTTAAATTCACGTTGACATTGCCGCCGTTACTGTTGATTGTTTTCAAGGCTGGGTTTATATAATGCAGCCATCCAGAGACGTACTACCATCTTGTCACGAAGGTGTGAAACATAGGGATGTATTACTCTCCTGTTATACAATTATGAAATGTAGGTAGTAGACAGCAACCGTCTAGAGAGGTATTTTCATAGGAGAAAAGTAGTAGCTTTGTAGACAGTAACCCTCCATGGAAGTACAGTTATTCTGTCAGATGAGTGTTAAACAGCAATCTGTTAAACGTAACGCACTCTGGCAAAACTGTTGTTCTTTTTTGTCTCAAGACAAGTTGGCAGGTAAATCTTTAAAACTTCTGATAACACTCTACACTATCTTATTTTCTTAGGTGCTTTTTGATAGCTCTTATTGCTGTAATATTTCATTTGCAATTTATGAGACCTGGTCTGACACCTGGCCGCAGGGGCGATGATCCCCGGAATTACTAACGTTTAATAAATTACTGTTTATGCCAACGTAATGTAAATACGATAGCTCTCGTTAGGACTGAGTTGCCAATAATTCTAGGAACTCACTAAAGGTTTGTTTTTGATGTTGTCTTAATCATTTTGCTGCGTTTGTGTGGTAGGCATTAGTGGTGAACGTGGCCGCTGTGCCACGGTTATGACTCATTGATGATCACTGTTTGGTACTTATCTATAAATTGATCATTGTGTTGTGGTGATGGTGGGTGGGTGTGATGGTGTCCCTGGGTCGTCATGTATTGGAAGCTGCGCTCATAACACTCTCGTATTTCCTCGACCTCTCTTCTTCCTTGATAACGATTCTCCTTTGCAAGTTATGACTTTCTTTTTCAATAACTTTCTGTTTTATGGTATATAATTTTTTATAGGATAAGCCACAGTTTCCAAAATATATTGGTTTCTGCGTGACCTGCAGGCAGGCTCTGGCGGACGCACGCACGCACAAGTAAAAATATGTATGATGAATTAATTACTGAAGATGGGACACCACTAGCATTTCTGTACTCACGAAATCGTAATGACACGATTGCAAACAAACCATACCACGGGTGGGGATAGAACCCGCGATCAGAGAGTCTCAAAACTCCAGACCGTCGCGTTAGTCACTGGACCAGCTAGCCACAGTCAGGAGTTTTGAGACTCTCTGATCGCGGGTTCTATCCCCGCCCGTGGTATGGTTTGTTTGCAATCGTGTCATTACGATTTCGTGAGTCATGTTAACGGCTTTGAGGGGACTTGAGCTAGAGTTCGTCACGGCCACGCAAGCTGGAGATTCGTCTGTAAAAACTTGCATTTGTGGTCACAGTGGTATCTATGCTAACCTTCCTATGGTGTAGAAATATACCTAGTTGGACGAATCTTATTGTGGCTAGCTGGTCCAGTGGCTACCGCGACGGTCTGGAGTTTTGAGACTCTCTGATCGCGGGTTCTATCCCCGCCCGTGGTATGGTTCATTTCTGTACACTTGTAATCATAAATAATTAAAATCAGGTAATTACAAACCTACGACAAAGGTTCTATGGCACCGTAATTGAGATGAAGCAGGAAACAGATGAGTGGACCTCGTATGTCTGAATGCAAGAAGAATGTTAGTCTTTATCATGAGACTAGAAGGTAGGCAGAAATAAAGGAAAAATGTGCTTTACTAGATGTGGGAGTAACTGATTGTTAGATAATAGCGAGTACAAGTTGAGGAACATGTGTCTTGATGAACCATCCTGGGGAGAAGTGGTGTGAAATAAGGTTTCATACCTGCAGTAGTACGATTTATTATTCACATCTACGAGATAGTGATTCGTATCTGCTTACAGACCGAGTCAGAATAGTGATGAGAATGAAAAAAAAAGCGTGGCTACACGAGGAAACGAACAGACTGAAGGAACGGTGAGAGAGGTACTGGAGCTGACTGAACGTCAGCTCCAGCGGTAACATCCACGGCTACTGGAGGTGACGTTCAGTCAGCTGCAGCAGCCGTCGTCACCAGCACCACAGTGCCGTCTCTGGTAAGTTTACTGCACCTGAGAAACTTCTGTTTTAGTTTGAATATATTTGTCTTATTTTTACATAGATGAATTTACAAGTTATTACCTGTTTTACTGATGGATGTTACCAGAGGATGTTACTGATGGATGTTACCAGAGGATGTTACTGATGGATGTTACCAGACGATGTTACTGATGGATGTTACCAGAGGATGTTACTGATGGATGTTACCAGAGGATGTTACTGATGGATGTTACCAGAGGATGTTACTGATGGATGTTACCAGAGGATGTTACTGATGGATGTTACCAGAGGATGTTACTGATGGATGTTACCAGACGATGTTACTGATGGATGTTACCAGAGGATGTTACTGATGGATGTTACCAGAGGATGTTACTGATGGATGTTACCAGAGGATGTTACTGATGGATGTTACCAGAGGATGTTACTGATGGATGTTACCAGAGGATGTTGCTGATGGATGTTACTGATGGATGTTACCAGAGGATGTTACTGATGGATGTTACCAGAGGATGTTACTGATGGATGTTACCAGAGGATGTTACTGATGGATGTTACCAGAGGATGTTACTGATGGATGTTACCAGAGGATGTTACTGATGGATGTTACCAGAGGATGTTACTGATGGATGTTACCAGAGGATGTTACTGATGGATGTTACCAGAGGATGTTACTGATGGATGTTACCAGAGGATGTTACTGATGGATGTTACCAGAGGATGTTACTGATGGATGTTACCAGAGGATGTTACTGATGGATGTTACCAGAGGATGTTACTGATGAATGTTACCAGAGGATGTTGCTGATGGATGTTACCAGAGGATGTTGCTGATGGATGTTACCAGAGGATGTTACAGATGGATGTTACCAGAGGATGTTACTGATGGATGTTACCAGAGGATGTTGCTGATGAATGTTACCAGAGGATGTTACTGATGTTACCAGAGGATGTTACTGATGAATGTTACCAGAGGATGTTACTGATGGATGTTACCAGAGGATGTTACCAGAGGATGTTGCTGATGAATGTTACCAGAGGATGTTACTGATGGATGTTACCAGAGGATGTTACTGATGAATGTTACCAGAGGATGTTACTGATGGATGTTACCAGAGGATGTTACTGATGGATGTTACCAGAGGATGTTACTGATGGATGTTACCAGAGGATGTTACTGATGGATGTTACCAGAGGATGTTGCTGATGAATGTTACCAGAGGATGTTACTGATGGATGTTACCAGAGGATGTTACTGATGGATGTTACCAGAGGATGTTGCTGATGAATGTTACCAGAGGATGTTACTGATGGATGTTACCAGAGGATGTTACTGATGGATGTTACCAGAGGATGTTACTGATGGATGTTACCAGAGGATGTTACTGATAAATGTTACCAGAGGATGTTACTGATGGATGTTACCAGAGGATGTTACTGATGAATGTTACCAGAGGATGTTGCTGATGAATGTTACCAGAGGATGTTACTGATGGATGTTACCAGAGGATGTTACTGATGGATGTAACCAGAGGATGTTACTGATGGATGTTACCAGAGGATGTTACTGATGGATGTTACCAGAGGATGTTACTGATGGATGTTACCAGAGGATGTTACTGATGGATGTTACCAGAGGATGTTGCTGATGAATGTTACCAGAGGATGTTACTGATGGATGTTACCAGAGGATGTTACTGATGGATGTTACCAGAGGATGTTACTGATGGATGTTACCAGAGGATGTTACTGATGGATGTTACCAGAGGATGTTACTGATGGATGTTACCAGAGGATGTTACTGATGGATGTTACCAGAGGATGTTACTGATGGATGTTACCAGAGGATGTTACTGATGGATGTTACCAGAGGATGTTACTGATGGATGTTACCAGAGGATGTTACTGATGGATGTTACCAGAGGATGTTACTGATGGATGTTACCAGAGGATGTTACTGATGGATGTTACCAGAGGATGTTACTGATGGATGTTACCAGAGGATGTTACTGATGGATGTTACCAGAGGATGTTGCTGATGGATGTTACCAGAGGATGTTACTGATGGATGTTACCAGAGGATGTTGCTGATGGATGTTACCAGAGGATGTTACTGATGGATGTTACCAGAGGATGTTACTGATGGATGTTACCAGAGGATGTTACTGATGGATGTTACCAGAGGATGTTACTGATGATTGTTACCAGAGGATGTTACTGATGGATGTTACCAGAGGATGTTACTGATGGATGTTACCAGAGGATGTTACTGATGGATGTTACCAGAGGATGTTACTGATGGATGTTACCAGAGGATGTTACTGATGGATGTTACCAGAGGATGTTACTGATGAATGTTACCAGAGGATGTTACTGATGGATGTTACCAGAGGATGTTACTGATGGATGTTACCAGAGGATGTTACTGATGGATGTTACCAGAGGATGTTGCTGATGGATGTTACCAGAGGATGTTACCAGAGGATGTTACTGATGGATGTTACCAGAGGATGTTACTAATGGATGTTACCAGAGGATGTTACTGATGAATGTTACCAGAGGATGTTACTGATGGATGTTACCAGAGGATGTTACTGATGGATGTTACCAGAGGATGTTACTGATGGATGTTACCAGAGGATGTTACTGATGAATGTTACCAGAGGATGTTACTGATGGATGTTACCAGAGGATGTTACTGATGAATGCTACCAGAGGATGTTACTGATGGATGTTACCAGAGGATGTTGCTGATGGATGTTACCAGAGGATGTTACTGATGGATGTTACCAGAGGATGTTGCTGATGGATGTTACCAGAGGATGTTACTGATGGATGTTACCAGAGGATATTACTGATGGATGTTACCAGAGGATGTTGCTGATGGATGTTACCAGAGGATGTTACTGATGGATGTTACCAGAGGATGTTACTGATGGATGTTACCAGAGGATGTTACTGATGGATGTTACCAGAGGATGTTACTGATGGATGTTACCAGAGGATGTTACTGATGGATGTTACCAGAGAATGTTACTGATGGATGTTACCAGAGGATGTTACTGATGAATGTTACCAGAGGATGTTACTGATGGATGTTACCAGAGGATGTTACTGATGAATGCTACCAGAGGATGTTACTGATGGATGTTACCAGAGGATGTTGCTGATGGATGTTACCAGAGGATGTTACTGATGGATGTTACCAGAGGATGTTGCTGATGGATGTTACCAGAGGATGTTACTGATGGATGTTACCAGAGGATATTACTGATGGATGTTACCAGAGGATGTTGCTGATGGATGTTACCAGAGGATGTTACTGATGGATGTTACCAGAGGATGTTACTGATGGATGTTACCAGAGGATGTTACTGATGGATGTTACCAGAGGATATTACTGATGGATGTTACCAGAGGATGTTACTGATGGATGTTACCAGAGGATGTTACTGATGGATGTTACCAGAGGATGTTATTGGTCTGTTACTGGTCTGTTACTGGTGCATGTTACCGGTGGATGTTACTGGTCTATGTTACTGGTGCATGTTACCGGTGGATGTTACTGGTGCATGTTACCAGAGCATGTTACTGATGGATGTTACCAGAGGATGTTACTGGTCTATGTTACTGGTGCATGTTACCGGTGGATGTTACTGGTGCATGTTACCAGAGCATGTTACTGATGGATGTTACCAGAGGATGTTACTGGTCTATGTTACTGGTGCATGTTACCGGTGGATGTTACTGGTCTATGTTACTGGTGCATGTTACTGGTTGATACTGGTGCATGTTACCGGTGGATGTTACTGGTCTATGTTACTGGTGCATGTTACTGGTTGATGTTACTGGTGCATGTTATTGGTGGATGTTACTGATAGCTGATACTGGTAGTATTTACTGTTGAATTTTTCTGGTGACTGTTACTGTTGGAAGTTACTGGCGGTTGTTACTGTTGTATGTTAATTGTGGTTGTTACTCAGGCTTGTTCCTGGCTGATATAGCTGGCGGATGTTACTGGTTGATGTTACTGGTGGATGGATAGGACTTTGCCTGTCTTACTGGGGATGGATTGATCTTTATCTGTCTTACAGGTTAATGGATAGATCTTTACCTGTCTTACTGGGGATGGATTGATCTTTATGGGGGATAGGCTAGATCTTTATTTGTATTTCTGGGACAGAATTGACCTAGAGGTAGGATAGGCCTGTATGTGTAAGTGGGGATATGATAGGCCACTGTGTGTAACTAGGAGTAAGAGAGGCCTTTATGTGTGTTACTGGTGGATGCATGGTTTTTACTGGGAGTAAGATAGACTTCTATTTGTCTTACCGGGAGCAAGATACTCCTCTGTTAGGTAAGACACATATGCAACAGTTAGGTATCTTTATTTTGAAACGTTTCGCCTACACAGTAGGCTTCTTCAGTCGAGTACAGAAAAGTTGATAGAAGCAGAAGATACTTGAAGACGATGTAATCAGTCCATCACCCTTAAAGTTTTGAGGTGGTCAGTCCCTCAGTCTGGAGAAGAGCATTGTTCCGTTGTCTGAAACAATATGAAGTTGAAGTGACAGAATCGGGCCTTATATAGTGCCAGGAGGTGAGACGTAGGTTGATTTGGGAGGGCAGGTCCTTCTCAAACCCAGCCGTTCTCACTAGTAGAGGTTGTTGAAGTAGATGGTCTGTACCAAGATACCCTTGTGTTGCAGTGTCTGACAGAATGAACATTAAAATGGTATAAAATACCGACAGATTGTTAGGTAAGACACATATGCAACAGTTAGGTATCTTTATTTTGAAACGTTTCGCCTACACAGTAGGCTTCTTCAGTCGAGTACAGAAACAGAAGACTGTGTAGGCGAAACGTTTCAAAATAAAGATACCTAACTGTTGCATATGTGTCTTACCTAACAATCTGTCGGTATTTTATACCATTTTAATGTTCATTCTGTCAGACACTGCAACACAAGGGTATCTTGGTACAGACCATCTACTTCAACAACCTCTACTAGTGAGAACGGCTGGGTTTGAGAAGGACCTGCCCTCCCAAATCAACCTACGTCTCACCTCCTGGCACTATATAAGGCCCGATTCTGTCACTTCAACTTCATATTGTTTCAGACAACGGAACAATGCTCTTCTCCAGACTGAGGGACTGACCACCTCAAAACTTTAAGGGTGATGGACTGATTACATCGTCTTCAAGTATCTTCTGCTTCTATCAACTTTTCTGTACTCGACTGAAGAAGCCTACTGTGTAGGCGAAACGTTTCAAAATAAAGATACCTAACTGTTGCATATGTGTCTTACCTAACAATCTGTCGGTATTTTATACCATTTTAATGTTCAAGATACTCCTCTGTTAGTCTTACTGGGAGGAAGATACTCCACTGTCTTATTGGGAGTAAGATAGTCCTCTGTCTTACTGGGGTAAGATAGGCTTCTATTTATCTTACTGGGGTTAAGATAATCCTGTATTTGTCTTACTGGGGTAAGAAACTCCTGTATTTGTCTTACTAAGAGTAAGATACTCCTCTGTCTTACTAGTTAGTAGAGGTAAGATACTCTGTCATACTAATGATATATCTTAGCAACTGGCCGAAATATTTTAAAAAATTTTGAATTTGACTTAAAAAAAATAATGTTTTTGTACACAAGCCAGAGGAAGTTATTTTTGAATATAGGATCATTGCATTTTTCCCCCGTGTAAAAAATGTGGACCATTTTTCAGAATGACCGTTGATGAGTAATATAGAGAAAACACACATGTGCACTCGCCCTTTTTTTAATACTTGATCCTAAAATCTTGTTGAAATTCATCTGAGACGATGTTCTGCAAGCGGGTTACTTTACGAATGTGATTAGTTAAAGCAAGAGTCTGTCTGTCTGACAGCGGCTCTTGGCCTGATGGGGGCTATTGTTTTGATAGGAGCTGTTGGCGTGACCGGAGCTCTTGGCTTGATAAGGGTTGCTGGTCTGATAGAGGCTGTTGACATGATGGAGCCGTTGGTCTGACAGGAGTTCTTGGCCTGGTAAAGTACTCTTCAGCTCTTCTGTTGTGAAGACCCAACATGCACAAATGTCAGAAATGTGAATAAATGGGAAATTTATTTTGTGACAACAGTATTGATCTGCTTGTGCTGGACACCAGAGACCTGGTAGAGGTTGTGTGCGTCACAATGACAAACTTGGGCAAGACCAATTCAAAGCACGTGTCAATGAGCACCTACTCCGACAAACAAAACATGTGTCAGTGATTACCTACTCCAACAGAGCACTAATTAGTGAGCACCTACTCCAGACAAAGCATGTGTTAACACTACTCCAGCAAACAAAGCATATGTCAGTGATCACCTACTCCATCAAACAAAGCATGTGTTAGCACCTACTCCACCAAACAAAACGTGTGTTAGTGAACACCTACTCCAGCAAATAAAGCATATGTTAGCACCTACTCCAGCAAACAGAGCATGTGTTAGTGAGCACCTCCTCAAGCAAACAAAGCATGTGTTAGTGAACACCTCCAGCAAACAGAGCATGTGTTAGTGAGCACCTCCTCAAGCAAACAAAGCATGTGTTAGTGAACACCTCCAGCAAACAGGGCATGTGTTAGTGAACACCTACTCCAGCACACGGAGCGTGTTAGTGAACACCTACTCCAGCAAACAGAGCATGTTTTAGTGAACACCTACTCCAGCACACGGAGCGTGTTAGTGAACACCTACTCCAGCAAACAGAGCATGTTTTAGTGAACACCTACTCCAGCACACGGAGCGTGTTAGTGAACACCTACTCCAGCAAACAGAGCATGTTTTAGTGAACACCTACTCCAGCACACGGAGCGTGTTAGTGAACACCTACTCCAGCAAACAGAGCATGTTTTAGTGAACACCTACTCCAGCACACGGAGCGTGTTAGTGAACACCTACTCCAGCAAACAGAGCATGTGCTAGTGAACACCTACTCCAGCGAACAGAACTCGTTTCAGGCCTTCAGAGGATCACAATTTTGGCAACAACATTTATCCCAGAAGAGCTACTGAAACTTCTCTAGTTTCTGTATAACATTGCAGAAACGCTATGAAGACCCAAACGAAAAAACATGAAAATTAGATAGGCCGACGTCGTTCTTTCAAATACACACACAGAATTGGCACCCAGTCGGACGTGGCTGGCTGCTTCCTATGTAGTCATATTTCCCAGTTGACTTTGAAGAAGTCATTGATGCCAATGCGTTGTGCTCTATGTCCAGACTAGAGAATATTCCATATCCAGTGGTACAAGTCATCATCCTGGATAGAACAGTTACTGTCATTATGTTACGACCTGGGTTTATGAAGACATTTTTCTGACTATGAACAACCAGAGTTTGTACCTTACATCGTCTCCAAGGTGCAGCATGTTAATAGAATTGATATTGTGTAGGATGATTACCTGCCTGGATACCTGAAGGTTCAAAACTTGTCAGTAAGAGAGGCTGCTTTCCTGAAAACTGGCAAAAAAAAAAAATCTTCGCATCGCATCGAAGACAAGAAGTTTGATCTTTTCTCTCTTTTTGGCATCTGTTATTATAGCCACTGAAGCTGGACAGACAAATTCATCAGCAGCACACATCACATTAATGCTTTATGTTTCTCGACTCTGAGAGGCTTCAGGTCTTCATGCATGATGTATACATGGAGAAGCTAACTCCCGAATATCTGTACACGTAGCAGATGCTATGAAGCAAAGATATCCGAAGGTGTCAATACACACAGTTGGCACAGACATGCTAGTACTGTACTAGCAGTGCAGATGCTCAGCGCTTCAACATCTCCGAAATGTGGGTTACTTTTGGCGTCGAAAGCATTCTGGTAACAAAAGAAGTGGCCAAGGCACTGGGGAGCGCTCCTGCTGAAGTCTAACCTTGACTATTTTCCATGCATATACTGGATGCGATACGGTACCATCTTTTATTGGTGGATACAAGGTTGATGGCACACAAGAAAAGTCTGTAGTGATGTAACAAGGGCATTTTGTGTCTTAGCCTTCTCTTTTGACTCGGTAGAACCCTGCTGTACGACTACACAAGCCACCATACGTCCGTCAACCTGAAATTCTGAGTCTATATATTGGAAGCCTGATCATGTTAGTAGAGGTGACCTGCAGGTGTCAAAGTGATGTTGAGATGAATGTGATACTATATCATAATAATGGTAAACTGTAATGCTAAAGTGTAGTGGCAGTTTGCATCGATGGAACTCTGGACAATGCCAATCGTTATTACTAGTAGAATTACATGGAAATCGTCACTGTTCTACTGATGTTTATACGGGCACAGCGAGAAGGCCAGTGGAACCCAGTAGAACCGACGTTGCTCCTCGAGATGGGAAGTTTATCTGCTGTAGTTTTCATGAATGGCTTTGATGTGAGCGCAAAAACCTAGAAAAGTGGTGCACCGGCAGTGTGGAATAAACCCAGTGAAAAGCAGGGAAGCTCTGAGTACATTAAGAGAACACTGTGTCAAAATTTGTGCTCCAAGACTCTTCAATATGCTATCAGCTAATATATGATATATTGTCGAAATGAAGATACAAGTTTTTCAAGAGGAAGCTGCAGCTTCCTGCTACAAGTGCCGGATCAGCCAGGTTAGGATGGCTCAGCCTGCAGGCAGTTGTGGGACTGATTACCTCACCTTTCCCTGTGTTCTGTGTATAATTCTGCTGGGTTGAGAGACTGAGTACCTCATTTTCTCCTGTGGTCTATTTATAGTTCTGCAAGGGTGAGCGACTGATTATCTCGTCTTTCCCTATCTTCTGTGTAAAGTTCTGCATGGCTGAGGGACTGATTACTTCATATTCTATTGTTTTCGTAAATAATCTCTGTATAGAATTTAAAAATTCACCGGTGGTCGAAAATCTTCTAATAAAGATACTCAGGTGTTACACATGTCTAATTCCTCATCTAGAGCCTAGTTTACCATGCGACACACAAGGAAGCCTCGCCTCAGGCCTGGGTTCCAGGAGTAGAAGAACAATCGAAACCAGTCAGAGGTAAAGTCCAGGTATGCCTCCTGTTTGTCCCTCGTCTGTAACAGCTTGTCTCATACACTCAGTGTAGTTATAATATTGTTCACTACTTTACTGTGTGCTTCCCCACATGTGAGTTACTGCACTCATTACACCCGGCACAAGGATAATGCACGGTGTGCTCTCTTAAAAATGTCGTGAAATATAAATATAAGTTAGTACGGGGAGGACAGCCCTTAAACACACTCCTAGCAATGTATATTACTCTCTCATTTTCCTGTTTTAAAAAATAATACAGCAATAATGGTAATAATAAATCTGTTGATCAGCCATGTTGTGATGGTTAAAGTTGAGTGAGCGGTAGTTAACCAGAGCTGTGGCCACAGGCTGGGCTACGGGAGTACAACTACTCCAGAGATCACTCACAGGTATATCACAGACATAATAAATACGACAACCTTTTGACTTTTTTGCGCTTCATTATAAATATTGTTTATAATTTTTGGACTAAATTACATACATGTAAAGACCTGAATATTTAGGACTAATATACGGGAATAAAGGAGACAACTTTTTTCTTAAAATTTTAAATTTTTGTCTTTTGTACAAGATGACAATACTTACTTTAGCTGAATTATAATATTCATGAGTTTTTCAGAATTATATTGTTACATGATTATAAAATATGAATGTATAGATTACATAGGAAATATATATTTTTTTGTATTGCTGTAGCCACGTCAATCAGCGCATGTAAATTGTCTCATTGACTTCCACTTTTGTGTTGACAAAACTGTCAGCGTGTAAAAAATGTAAATATGGGAAATGAACACTGGTAATGGAGGTTGTGTGTGTGTATGTTTAGCTTTAAGCTGCCTCATGTAACTACCAGCCAGCTGACTCGTGTCATTAATAGCTGCATGATGCATGTGATGTATCTGTGATGTCACTACTTATCAGCTGCCTAATGTCACTAGTCAATATCTGCCTTATGCCACCACCCACTATCAGTCTTGTCTCACTATTCTCTAGTGCCTTCATATATACAACCCGAGGTGTACATATCGGGTCATACACCCAGTGAGGTGTATTTCACTGTATATTAATCAGGTGTATGAAATACCGAAGTCACATTACGACTCTGTGCTCAGTGAACCTCTCATCAGTCTCTAGATCAAAGATCCTAACGAATTTTTCATAAATGAGCCTCAAGACACCGCCGTCATCTCCTCGACTTCTGATGTAGTCCTCTCCCCAGTTGACTTTGATGAAGCCAGGTTCACACTTGTGGAATTCTTTATCAAAAATTTCAAGAAGCCACTATCTCAGGCTTATAGTATCTTACAGAGAAGGCTCCTGGACTCGGGTTCTCATTGTACAGTCGTTAAAAAACACTGATATTGCCCACTTCACAAAGGCAGTAAAGCGATCGCGAAAGACTTCAGACCAATCGTGTTAGTTTCACACATCCAAGTCTTTGATCGGGCCCTAAGAGGCAAGATTGCCCATCACATCGAATTCCACCAGTTGGACAGTCAAGGCAAAATGGGTTTAGGGAAGATTGATCTTGCCTTTCATAATTGCTAGAACATTACATGATTTTGCAAAAGCCTTCGAGAAGTGCGATAATGGTGTGATAGCGCACAAAATGCGTGTAAAATGAATAACTAGAAAAGTGGGCATATGGTTATTTAATTTCTTAAGAATTAAAACCCAAAGAGTAGTAGTAAACATAGTGAAGTCGGAGGCTGCCATTGTGAAAAACTCTGTTCTCCAAGGCGCGGTACTCGTCCCATTTGTGTTTCTCATTTTTATATCCGACATAGTCATGGATATAAATCACGGCACCATAACTTCCTTTGTTGATGACATCATATGCTCTGAGATGGCGTCCATCGAAGACGCAGCAAATTTTTAAGTGGATATAAATCAAATCGTCCAGTGGGTCTCTGACAACAATATGATGTTTAATTAGGAAACATTTAAATTTCTCCACTATGGATGCATGGGTGAAAAATACAGCGGAAACTCCATGTGCGAGACTTGGGAGTGATGATGTTCAAGGTTCTCGCATTCAAGGATGACAATGTTGCTATTACTACTGCAGGGAAAGTGATAAGCTGGATAATTAGAGCTACTGGGAGCGCGTGAAGTCTCTTGAACTATACTCCCTGGAACATAGGTGAGTAAGGTACAGCATGATTTATACCTGGAAAATCCTGGCGGGACTGGTCCCGAACTTGTACATTGAAATCACACTGTTTGAACACAAGAGACTCGGCAGACAATGCAAAGTACCTCCAGCAAAAAGCAGGAGCACGACGAGTACACTGAGAGAGAACTCAATGAGTGTCAGAGGTCTCCGACTTTTTAACGTCCTTCCTTCGTGCATAAGGGGAGTTACCAACAAACCTTTGACTGTCTTCAAGAGGGAACTTGATAAGTTCCTCATATGAGTTCCTGACCAGCTGGGCTGTGGTTTCTACGTTGGAATATAACCAGCAGTAACAGCCTAGTTGATCAGGCTTGGATTCACCAGGAGGCCTGGGACCGGGCAGTGGGAGACACTGACTCCCGACAACATCGCTCAGGTATTAACAGTGAGATATGTGTACAGTATATGCACTCAATTCTCATTTTACAGTGTTTTCTTATGCGATTCTCAAAGTCAGTTTCCCCTCAGGGAAGTTTCCTTGACGCTAGTGAGGGGCTCTTGATTTAGGGAATTGGATCTGTGCTCAGTTCCCTGAATTGAGTCTGAATGCCTTCCTTCACCCCCACCCCCTCTCCCACAGACGTTGTTTAATCACTATGCAAAATCCAAGCTAAGAACTTCCTGTAGAATTGGACCACTACTGAGAGGAGACTCGTATACTGACAATGAGGAGGAAATGAGTGAAATCCTAAAAGAACAGTATGAGTCTGTGTTGTGTTCAGCAACCCACTAAATGACAGCAAGGTAGAAAACGCAGAAATATTTTTCACTCCAGTAGAAGGCCGCACAGACCAACTAACTGACAGTACAAATCCCATAGATTTCAAAAAATAAATGGACAACATGCCCACTCACTCAGCACCTGGACCAGATTCATGGACTGCTCTATTTATAAAGAAGTGCAAAGTACCTCTAGCACGAGCCCTCAGTATTCTTTGGAGAAAGAGCTTAGATCTAGGTGAAATACCGGAGGCCTTAAAGAGTGCAGACATAGCTCCTTTGCACAAGGGAGGTAGTAGAGCACTAGCTAAAAATTACAGACCAGTAGCCCTAACCTCTCACATCATAAAAATCTTCGAAAGTGTGACGAGACGGCAGATTACAAATTTCATGGACCAGCACAACCAACATAACCCGAACCAGCATGGTTCGGGTTATGTTGGTCGTGCTGGTTGCACTGTTGGTTGTTTGACAAATGCGATCATGGAGTGATAGCGCACAAAATGAAGGCCATGGGCATTACGGGGAAGGTAAACAGATGGATTTTCGGTTTCCTAACACACAGAACATAAAACGTAGTAGTGAACAGGGCAAGATCCAGCATCAGCGAGGTCAAAAGCTCAGTGCCCCAAGGCACTGTCCTGGCACCTCTGCTGTTCCTCATCCTCATAGCAGACAGACAAAAACACCCGGCACACTTTTGTATCATCATTTGCAGATGGCACTAAAATAAGCATGAAAGTCAGTACGGTAGAGGACACTGAAAAAGTACAGGAAGACATAAGCAGGGTTTTCCAGTGGGCAGTGGAGAACAACATGACGTTCAATGGTGATAAGTTCCAGCTGCTTAGGTATGGAAAGAATGAAGAACTCAAAAGGAGCACTATATACAAAACTCAAGAGGGTCACCAAACTGAACGTAAGGAACACGTAAAAGACCTAAGAATAATTATGTCAGCGGACTTTTCTTTCAAAGACCATAACAAGACAAAGATCACGACAGCCAGGAAGATGACTGGGTGGGTATTGAGAACTTTCAAAACAAGGGAAATAATGCCGATGGTGACACGCTTCAAACCGCTAGTGCTCCCTCACTTAGAATATTGCTCAGTGCCGACGGCCCCGTTCAGGGCAGGAAAAATATCGGAGCTGAAACAAATACAAAGATCGTTTACGGCTCACATTGAGCCAGTAAAGCACCTAAACTACTGGGAACGCCTGCAAGTCTTGAACATGTTCTCATTGGAGCGGAAGAGAGAGAGAGAGAGGTACATGATAATATATACCTGGAAGATACTCGAGGGCTTGGTCCCAAATGTGTACACTGCCATAACAACATACTGGAGTGAGAGATATGGGAGGAAGTGTAAAATAAACCCAGTGAGGAGCAGGGGCGCGGTGGGGACAATAAGGGAACACTGTATCAACATCCGGGGTCCCAGACTTTTCAACATCTTACCAGAAGATATCAGAAACACTGCTGGAACAAGTGTTGAAGCCTTCAGGAGGAAATTAGACAAGTATCTTCACCCAGTGCCAGATCAACCAGGCTGTGATGGATATGTGGGGCAGCGGGCCTCCAGCAGCAACAGTCTGGTTGACCAGGCAAGCACCAGACGAGCCTGGCTCATGGCGGGGCAAAGAGAGTAGATAAACTCTCGAAACTCTTCAAAGGTATATATAAGGTATTAGCGCTCCTCCATGATTATAATAATTATAATCAAAGTCAATTTATACACATTATCTAAGTGTTTGCCTCAGTTGTTATTTCTTCCTCCAAGGTTTCCATTTGCAACTTGGTAATGCCTCTTCCGATCGACTTCATATTTTCTTCGCTGATAAACTGTAACTAGAAAAAAGATCAAGCAACTGTTCACAGGTGGTGAACAGGTCAGTGTTATGTAGATCATTCCCGGTTTTTATTTCAGTATGATAACTTGAGAAAGCCTCTATTGACTGGCTTCAAGGTTTCAACACTGGCATGTCATGCTTAGAAGGTTGAGCAGGATGCGCCAGGACTGAAAGTTTTGAAGCCAAACAGAAGAGGTTTTCTTAAGTTATGAGAAGGTTGAGATTGTTATGGACGTATATAGCTGTCAATTTTCCAGTATAAAATTTTAAATGGATTGGTATTTTTTTCAGTAGAATATCTTGAGCGTGCATCACTTGAATGGCTTAAGTTATTTGACCGATGCATCATATGAGAATGATGATGCCATATAAGATTAAATTATCCAGGTTCCAGTTTGCCAATACATTAACCAAGTTGAAACGACTTTTAATTGTTGTATTCCGTGTGATAACTTTAGAATAACCTTTCTGGTCGGTTTTAAACTTTTAACATCAGTGGGTCTTAGAAGAGGGTTGTATTTTATAGTCTGCAGCAAATTTATTAAATTCAATAATATTTTTTGGCCTACCGTTTTCTTTTGGTCTGCTAAGATTCTGGGTTATTGATCACTAAGAAACTGGGTTATGGGTCATTAAGAAAGTGAGTTATAGATCACCAAGAAACTGGGTTATAGATCAGTAAGACACTGGGTTATGGGCCACTAAGACACTGGGTTATGGATCACTAAGACACTGGGTTATGGATCACTAAGACACTGGGTTATGGATCACTAAGACACTGGGTTATGGATCACTAAGACACTGGGTTATGGATCACTAAGACACTGGGTTATGGATCACTAAGAAACTTTGTTATGGATCACTAAGAAACTGGGTTATGGATCACTAAGAAACTGGGTGATGGATCACTAAAAAACTGGGTGATGGATCAAAGGTATTTTGTTTTACAATGCTATGATGTACTATGCTTCCTTTATTGGAGAATAAGTTGTGTGAGTTTCATTAAGATCAGATATTGGTTTGCAAGGTATAAACGAGAAAGCAACAGGCCACAAAATACTGATTTTTCAACAAAACTGGATGCATCAGAGTATTCTACTACCCTATTTTATATGACAACCACACAGTGGGAGCAAAAGTTAACTTTGTTTCCCCTGTCATATTCCATTCACGCAGGATAGTGCTCGTACAAAAACTTTTTTTTGAGTCGTGCAACTCGATGGGAATCACCTGCCAAGACGTGCAAGATACAAACCTGGCAACTTAACTATTTCTCATCCCCATAGCGGGTATAGTCAACATTAACCACATCTTCGCATCATTCCTTGCAGATGATGATGGAATAAGTATGAAAGTTGTCAAAAGTAGAAGACAGAACAGTTACAAACAGATAAATTATATATATATATATATATATATATATATATATATATATATATATATATATATATGCAGGACAAGCCACGGGGGTGTGGAAATCTTTAGCTCAAGTACTTTCACACTTCTCAGTGCGTCATCGGGAGCTGTGCAATGTTGCAAGGGAGAAACCAAAGCAGGGAGAGAGGTCTCAGAGTAGGGTAGGTGTCATTGGCCTCGGTTACCCTTAGACTGGGTTAGTGGTCGGTGCTAACCCCACCCTACCGTCATCCCCTCACTACCCATATGGGGTAGGAAGGCTTCTGAGACGTCAAATAGGAAATTATAAGATATAAAAAGCCAGCCCCAAGCTTTTTCTAATCGTTTATAACAGGTCATATGGTTTGAGACAATAAGTTTCTCATTAGGTATTGTAAACATGGATAGCTATTATTCTGTGTGACCTTTTTAAACAATGAAAGGAAAGAATACAATGTGCTCTTTGTCTGTTTAAATGCCCTGCTCTGGGGTGCTCGAATGTTCTATTGATGTACTCAGAAGAATCCCTTCCTATATATATATATATATATATATATATATATATATATATATATATATATATATATATATATATATATATATATATATATGCAGAACAACTACTATGAAAAAACAGTGAAATTTCAAGCGTTTTCATGACTTGTCACATTATCAAGGAACTATAAAAACAGAACATCAACAGGAAGGCATACAAGGGCAAGACTACACCACACAGTCGCATCACAACACCCGACTCTGTGAAACACAACTGATACTCTATCATTAAGATTTTTTACTTGTCTGATGTATCATTAAATTCTTTCCAAATTTTATTAATTATAAATGAATCCAATTTATATAAAAAGAAATATTCATATTTAAATTTTTTTGAGACATGATTCTGTTATATTCCTGTCGACCATGGACTTGCTTAATACAACTTTCTCAGCCTTTTAAAAATCAATTGAATGGTTAAAATCTATCACATCAATAAACAGAGCATTACAATTTTTTCCACTTCTAATGCTATATTTATGTTGTTTTAATATTCAAGACTTTTACCAGTTTGACCATAATAAATTTTATCACATATTTTACAAAGAATCTTATACACACACCTGTCAGCATTTTGGGGGATTTTTTTATCAAAAGCTAATTGACCAGTTTTATCTATTCGGTAATATATATATATATATATATATATATATATATATATATATATATATATATATATATATATATATATATACTGATCCTGGTAGGGCTGAAAGTGGGTGGTTTAATAAAATACTTCTTCGGAGGCTTCTTTGTTTATTGAAAATGTTGTGGTGGGTATGCAGGCTTGTGTGTTTGTGCCCATGGCCCCGGAGGGCCATGCCACGAGAGAGGACACTTCTTGACTGAGTGAAGAGTGACGCCAGAGTGAGAGTGAGGCAAGGGCAGGCAGGCTGAAGTGGCAACGCCTATAGGTGGCAGCACCAGCATGCCGCGAAATATGAACTAAGCTGGGAGACAGCATGGGCTGTCTCTGCAGACAGTACAGGCTGTCTACATACGCTCGGCCACCTACCGCGCATCGTCCCGAAGTGACGATACTGGTGGAAAAAGGAACTCGGTCTCTCTCTCGTAGGAACAGGGCACAGAACACAAAATAAAAACATATATATACATATGGACATGGAAAAAAACTTCCTACAGGGAGGGAAGAAAAAAACATGTGGGGTGTGCTAAGCATCGTGGTCATAGGCAGTGAGCGTCGAAGGGCATCACTGCACGCCTTCCTGCGTCTGGACAGATACTACAACACAGGAGACATCGCTGCGGCTGAGCTGTGATGTAACAGGGTACGGTCTCCTCTGGAACAGTGAAGCAGTCATCGTAGGAGTTGCTGCAGGTTTTCACTCAACCTGGGGCACGACATGCTGGTGCCCTCGAGTGAGGCATCGACAAAACTCGGCAACTGGGCAGGACTTCTGGCAAGCGACTCAGGAGGACACTTCTCGACTGGTACTGTCGCTGGGCTGTCACTGCCGGCGAGCGTGGAGCGAGTTGTGGAGCGAGTCGTGGCAGAGACGACTGAGCGAAACATCTGGGAGTCGTAACATCATACACCAGACTGCAGTGAAAGAGCTAGCAGTCAAAGTGACATCTTCTTCGTGCAGGCTGCTCACTGAAGCTTGTGACACGAGGCTGACACAGCGCCTGCCGACAGTGGCTAACTGTGGCTTGGCGAGTATCATTCTCTCGGCAGTTGGAGTTATAGCAGAGGTTAGTCTAAGCATCCCCAGACTTGTTTTTCTACATATAACTGCACTCTGAAGGTCTGGAGGTGAAGTGAAACAAATCTTGATGGGAATTGTAGCAGGTACGATTCTGCAGAACATCACGAGCGACGAGCATAAAAGCTTTCTGTACAAGAGGGCTTGTACGCTCAGGGCTGTCTGATAACAGCTGTCAAACACACTGGTCACACGGGTGACTTAGCACAGTGGTGCTACTCAGGTCTGGCTCAGACCTCACTGGACACACGGAAACTTTACACACCCGCGGTACACTAACATGTGAGAACACTGACTGAGAGGAATTAATTAACACACGACATATATTTTCTCTCAATCTTCTCGACAATACTGAAATAATTACTGAACACTTGATGGTGACATCATGTGATGTCAGGCGTGATGACGCGAGGTGACGTCAGCAGCACTGTGACGTCAGCAGACATCTCGAGGTGACGTCAGGCAGACATCGTGATGTCATGAAGTCGGGCAGCATCGTCGGTGACGTTAATGTGATGTGGGCAGCAGACCTCAGCATGAGGCCTGGGACATCTGGTAACTCACGTGGCTTCATAGGTCTACGTGACATCGCCCACACCCACGTGGCGTCGGGATCCACGTGGCGTCGTGATCTACGTGGCGTCGTGATCTACGTGGCATGCTGATCCACGTAGCTTCGAGTGGCCTTTGGCACTTGGATACACAGCTCTGGCTATGAATTCACAAACAGAAAACACAGCAGAGGGAGTGAGTAGTGGTGAGTTGTGTATGGTAGTGTGGTGGCGAGGAGCGTGGATGAGTGTATGGTGAGGGAGCATCTGGCCATTCCTCCTCCTCCCACCCACAAACACAGGGAAACACACTGGACGCAGAAATCACCACGAAACTCGCCTCTGGCTTGCTGAAACAGCTGTGCTGAGCTAAACAACAACAGCAACATACAAGTGACTCTGAACACGTGACTTGAGAAACAGCGTGAGATGCTGTAGCGTGGGGTCACTTGGACGCCACTTACAATTCTCGAAGAAATTCGGTAAATTTCGGCTAGATCCTGCTTGTACCTGTGTCTGGATGCTCAAACGTGCAGACACGACATCAGGATAACTCGTTGAGAGACGGATGTTTGTTGTGTAGGAGGATGAAGTGAACAACTTCATTCCTTCCTTCCTCTCTCTGGGAAACACACTGCTGCGACCACCGCTGTCACCATTTATAATGAGTTTGTTTGGTGAACTGAAAGCGGGGTGTGAAATGATACGTCTTCGGAGGCTTCTTACTTTATTGTTAAGTCGTCGATGTGATGGGTACACAGGCTTGTGTGTTGTGTCCATGGCCCGGGAGGGCCATCCCACGAGAGCTAGGAGTAGGCCTTGTTTCTTCCTGCTAGGCCGCTGTGTGAGTGAGAGTGAGGCAAGGGCAGGCAGGCTGAAGTGGCAACACCTATAGGTGGCAGCACCAGCATGGTGCGAAATATGAACTAAGCTGGCAGACAGCATGGGCTGTCTGTGCAGACAGTACAGGCTGTCTACAGTCAGGTGATGACATAGTCAACTTGTATAATTAGGTGCGATTTCTGTGGATTTATAGTGTATTGTGTGTATATATCATACTAATATGGTGCATGTACATCATGTTAATGCGGTGTATACACACCATGTTAATGCGGTGTATACACACCATGTTAATGCGGTGTATACACACCATGTTAATGCGGTGTATACACGCCGTGTTAATGCGGTGTATTTACAGTCTTAATTCAGTGTATTTACGGTGTTAATACAGTGTATACACGCCGTGTTAATACGGCGTATTTACAGTGTTAATACGGTGTATTTACGGTGTTAATACGGTGTATACACTGTTAATACGGTGTATACACAGTGTTAATACGGTGTATACACAGTGTTAATACGGTGTATGCACAGTGTTAATACGGTGTATACACGCCATGTTAATACGATGTATACACAGTGTTAATACGGTGTATATACACAGTGTTAATACGATGTATACACGCCGTGTTCCATCACTTGAGCGACGTCTCACCTCAGTGCAGAATGTCTATGGCAGTGCGCATCAGCATGTCAGCCAAACGTGTTACTGAAGCATACATTGTGTCTTGGTCTCTTTGTTTTCTAATGTGTTTGTCAAAAGTGAATTTATTCAAAACTGCTTGTGACAGCTGGGTTCTCTTGTCTGTGGTGGTCTGTGCTTTCTGAGCAGCTGGGTTCTCTTGTCTACGTTGGTCTGTGCTTTCTTAACAGCCAGGCTCTCTTGTCATTGTTGGTCTGTGCTTGTTGAACAGCTGGGTTCTCTTGTCTGTTTTGGTCTGTGCTCTTTGGACAGCTGGGCTCTCTTGTCTGTGTTGGTCTGTGCTTTTTGAACAGCTGGGCTCTCTTGTCTATGTTGTTCTGTGCTTTTTGGACAGCTAAGCTCTCTTGTCTGTTGGTCTGTGCTCTTTGGAGAGCTGGGCTCTCTTGTCTGTGTTGGTCTGTGCTTGTTGGACAGCTGGGCTCTCTTGTCTGTGTCGGTCTGTGTTTGTTGGACAGTCAGGCTCTCTTGTCTATTTTAGTCTATGCTTGTTGAACCAGGCAGTCAAGCACCCGGGTAACCAACCAAGCACCCATGCAGCTAGCCAGACAACCAAGCACCCAGGCAGGCAACCAATCACACTGGTAGACAGCCAAGCAACCAGCCAGACAACCAAACATCCAGGCAGACAGCCAGACAACTTAGCAAGTAGGGCACATACTCTTGTTATAGCGAGCTCTCTGCTTGCTTGGGTGTATGGCCGACAGTGTTGTGACTGGCGGCCAAGCAGAGAGCAAACAGTCGGCCACAACCCAGAAAGCAGAGCGCTCATTTGCTGGTATTATAATATTCTTACACAAATAGGTTTATAGGTTGAGCCTTCCTCGAGGCATTCACACAAGGTGGGTTTGCAGGGCATTCACACACGGTGGGTTAACAAGGCATTCACACAAGGTGGATTAGCAGGGCATTCATACAAGCTGGGTTAGTAGGGCATTCATACAAGGTGGGTTAGCAGGGTTGGTCTCTGGTTTCTTAATGGTGCTGAGTGGTGAGAAGGCGCACATGAAAGGTTCTGCCCTCTCAAGAGAAGGTCGAGCCACGCCCACCACCTCGTTAGAAAGCACGACCGTCCGCTCGTCTACCTCCGCCCAAACCTCATTACTCTTACTGTAAACATAAACGTCTGTCTGCCTCTCTCCCTCGCTCGCTTGCTCTCTCTGGTTATTGTCCAGGATGTTACTGCACTGTATATGGATACAAAACAAAAAGACAAGGCATGGCTTAAGGGTCTGGCATTTAACTGTTTTAACTACTGCCACACAGTGTGGCGTGCACCGAGTACGTCACTTAATATTTAGTGGGCATCACACAAACACACTTCCTGCAGTCCATAATTTATTTATTTATTTATTTATTATTAATTTGGACATGATACATAGATGTACAAAGAAATACAGTGGTTAAGTGTAACATGCCAAAAGCCCCTTGTATGCAGAGCATTATGGGCAGGCTTAAAATTAACTTAAGATTAACTAAGTAATGATATATTCAGTGGTAAAAATTATAGTGAACAAATAACAATGAAGCACAAATGAGTATTTCAAAGACAGGTCATATGGTCATTTACTGAGTTGCTGTGCATTCAGTAGAATGGAGTATTCTGTTAGGTAATGTAATTAAAAAAAACAAAGTTTGATAGGGTCACAGGTTAAACATTTATGAGATACGATTATTCAGTATTTATTTAGTTGTGGGTGAGTAAGTGATTTTTAAGAAGAGACTTGAATTTATAAACAGTGTTTCTTTTATATTCACAGGTAATGAATTCATGATTTTTGGGCCTTTTATGTGCATTAAGTTTTTGCATAGTGTGAGATGGACACGAGGAACATCAAAGAGTGATCTGTGCCTTGTGTTATGGTCATGTGTTCTGTTGAGGTTGGTAAGGAGACGTTTGAGGGGAGAGTTTATACCCGAGTTAAGTGCGCTATGTATGTAGTAGGTACAATAATAAGTATGGATGTTTTGTACGGTGAGTAGGTTTAGAGTTTTGAATATTGGTGGAGTGTGCTGCCTGTAATGGGAATTTGTTATTCTGACTGCAGCCTTTTGTTGGGTAATTAATGGTCTGAGATGGTTTACTGTTGTTGAGCCCCATGCACAAACTCCATAGGTGAGATAGGGGTAAATAATTGAGTGATATAGGGCCAGGAGGGCTGACTGTGGAACATAGTACGGTATCTTCGATAGTATGCCTACGGTCTTGGAAATTTTCTTGGAAATTTGTTATACATGTCTTTGAAATTTGAGTCTATTATCAAGGTGGATTCCTAAGAATTTTCACTCTGTGAGCTTTGTGATAGGTGATCCTTTTATCATTATGTTAAGAGGGACATCTGTAGCTCTGTTACCAAACTGAATGAAGTAGGTTTTGTCAATGTTGAGAGTAAGTTTGTTAGCCATCATCCAGGTAGATATTTTCTGTAATTCGGTATTCACAGTATTGGCTAGCATGACTGGGCTTGGGTGAGAGAAGACGTATGTAGTGTCATCTGCAAATAGTGTGGGTTTGAGTAGTTGCGATGCATTTGGTAGGTCATTTATGTAAATGGGAAAGAGAAGAGGGCCAAGGACACTTCCCTGTGGGACACCAACTGTAATTGGCTGTGTGGAAGAGTTTGCTCCATTTGTGTACATATATTGACTTCTGTTGCTGAGGTATGACTTTAGATAGTTGAGGGAGTGCGCTCTTATACCATAGTGCGACAATTTTATGTGGAGCAAATCATGGTCAACTGTATCAAAAGCTTTACGTAAATCAATGAAGATCCCCAGTGGGACTTCTTTTTTCTCTAGTGCAGTGTTTATTTGTTCTAGCATGTGTATAATAGCATCATTCGTATTTTTATTAGGCCTGAACCCAAACTGACAGGGGTTGAGTATGTTGTGGGAGATGAAGTAGGAATAGATTCTCTTATGAATTTATTTTTCGAAGATTTTAGAGAGAGGGTGTAAGTTGGATATTGGCCTATAGTTATTCAAGTCTGTCTGGTCTCCTCCTTTATGTATCGGTGTGACCCTCGCTATTTTGAGAGCTGTAGGGAAGATAGAGGATTCGATGGATTTGTTAAAGAGTTTTGCAATGATTGGTGACAGCACTTGCGATGCTTTTTTGTATATAAAGGGTGGTAAGGTATTTAAATCTCCTGTCTTGTTTTTTTAGTGTGTTGATAATAAGGGAGACTTCTGTTGGGTTAGTCGGAGCTAGGAACAGTGTGTTCGGGTAGTTGCCAGTGAGGTAGTCATTGGGTGGGGTATTTGAGCTTGGGATTTTATTGGCAAGGTTTTTTTACTGTGGTGGAGAAGAAATCATTGAGTCTGCTGTTTCAGTTGGTGGGAGTTGGGGTTCATCTGGTTTTGTTAGTTCAATTGTGCTATTTCGTGATATCTTTGTTCCTAGAATTTCTGATAGGGTTTTCCAGGTCTTTTTTATATCACCTTTTAAGTTGGATAATCTGTTCTGATAATACAATTTTTTAGCTCTTCTTATCAGGCTGGTTAGGATTGACGAGTAATGTTTTGTTTGGTCTCTGGTAATGTGACCCATTCTGTACTGTTTTTCATATAGGTGCTTTGTATTTATGGATTTGAGGATGCTGGGTGTTAGCCAGGGACTGTTCAGTCTCTTAGCTGTCATCTGTTTAGTTTTTTTAGGGCAGTGCTTGTTATAGAGGTATTGGGTCTTTTTTAGAAAATTATTAATATATTCGTCAATATCTGTATAGATTTCTAGCTCAGTGTGCCAGTCAATGTTTGTCACTGCTGCTGTGAAGTTATTAATGGCTGCCTCATTGTGAAGTCTGAAAGTGACTTTAGTAGTGTCTTGGGGTAATTTGCCTAGATTAGTTATGAGGAAGGTAGGGTAGTGGTCTGTGGTATTATCTGTGATTATGCCTGATTTTAAAGGGGATATGGTGTTGGTCCAGATGTGGTCTAGTAGGGAAACACTAGTCTCTGTAATTCTTGTAGGTTTTGTTACTGTTGGTAGCAACATGCAGTTACTCATAGTGTTTGTGAATTCAGTATCGTGTGGGTCCTGGGCTTGCAGGAGATTTATATTGAAGTCACCTGAGAGTAGTAAGTGATCTTTGTTCATGCGTGCATCAGTTATCATACTTCCTAGGTTGTCACTAAAACTGCTAATGTTTGACTGTGGTACTCTGTAGATGTTTATCACTGTGAGAGGTTTTTGTAGGTATTTGGATTTGACTTTAGCTATTATATATTCCCCATGTTCATCCCTTGTGCATGTATTATTGATACATTCTAGATGGTCTGAGTAGTATATAGTTGTTGATCTGACCTACAGTTGTGTATGGTTGTGTAACCAACCAACCTGGTAGCTTATTACCATTATAGGTGTCAAGGGTCCCTGCCTGTATCAGGGATAAACTACCATTTGTAAACGTGAGAGGCTGAGATATAAGCTAGTTGACTTTATACCTACACCTAGGTATAAAGTCAACTAGCTTGAAGCGATTAATATATACAGAGTTCTCTGTGTGAGTATATGATCTGTTGGTAGTTAGCATACTCTTTCTGGCTCTCTCTTATTACTTTACCTAAGTACTGGGTCCAACTCGAGTGCAAATTATGGTGACCCATAGCCTCGGAGAAGTAGATAAAATGACTTCAAGGAAAAATATTTAGATTTCTTCCTGAAGTCGTTTGGCTATTCAGCTTTACCTACCACTTCATTTTATGCTATTTCACCAATAGGTATAATTTATTATGTGATAGGTTACACAAGGCTTAAAAGATACATTGTTGTAAGAGAGATGACTTATAATTTTGGTGGAGCAATGTACGGGTACTCAAAAATTACCCGTCCTGTAATATTTTGTCTTAGTTCGTGTAGTTTATTGAATGAGTCATGCTGGTATTATATTATTTCGAACATTTAGCACAGGTTCCCTAACTGTACCTGTGATCGAAAAACACAACATGCATGGCAGATGATTTTTGTTGTAGCCTGGTGGCTTATCTTAGAAACATGAAAGGTATCCATGATTGTGTAACATGTACCAGAAATAAGCTTGGCATTACAGCGGAACTTCAGGTACTACCCTGAAATGATCAGTGATGCTTCATTAGTCTGTGTTGTAAGCTTGCCACCAAGCTTAAAATAATTACATCAACTTCTAACCATTGTCGAGAACCAGAGCAGTCCTATAACAGCTGACACAGTGCAAGCAGAATGCTAAGACAGTGTAAACAAAGAAACTCTCCTCATTCCTCTCAACCCTAGGCTAACCTATATAGACTACCAACACAGCAGATATCCCCATAAGAACAGTTACTTATTGCATTTTCAGTGCTCTGCATTGTTTGGTAGACACACCAAAAGTATATCAGAATTGTTAGGTACCATTAGAAGTGCTCATCTTCACTATACTGGAGATACGTTCCACAGAACCAATAACATAAATATGAGGAACAAGAAATTTGCTAGCCTCGATGTCACTTCACGCTTTACCAAAGTCCCTAAAGACCAAGATACGACATAGAAAGATTACAAGATATGGACGTACAACTCCCATCTCCTGAATTCACTGAGCTTTGCATCTATTTTAATTACTTTTCATTCAGTTACGTTTCCTATATACAAAACTTTCGCATGATTATGAAATCAAGCATCATAGTTATTTTAGCCAATCTTTACACTGAGTCCACTGAAGGTGAATGTTTACTCCACCATTACTTGGTAGTGTGACATAGACGACGTCTTCGTGGTTACACCAGGACAGTCTGAAAAACTGATGGAACAAACAACTCGTTCCTATTCCTGGACATTATAATAATCAGATTAGAACATTAACCTAAATTCAGAGAATTCCAGAAACCAGTCAGCAACAACAAAAGAAGCTAGTCTTAAATATTTCTTTTTCTATTATAATAAGAAAACCAAATATGGAGTTTTCATAAGATTCCTCCTGAGGTCCCACAGAATTTACAGCCCTGAATTTTCCGAAGAAGAATATATCATTCGTGAAATCTCCGTATCACAGTTCCTTTCATGCTGTATGTAGAATAGCAGAGAGTGGACCTAGAAGATATTCTCTACACCTAATAAAACAATAACGTCGTCGGTCACATATTTTTTAAACCTGGCTAATACAGTCACACAAGCACTCAAAAAAAGTGTATCAGTCTAGGATTGCTTGCGGTAAAAACCATCCAAGTCATAACTAGAGTAGCACTTAGTAAACAAAATTCCCGTAATGAAGTGTATGCTATTTCGTGTTCAGGATGACGCAAATAATGCACAGTCAGGCAGTATTCTTGCAGTGTCCATAACATCAGTAATTCTTGTGTCATCCACTGGGATAATAGGATCAGGATGAGATTCTTAGAAGCAGTGGACATTTGTATCCAGGATACTAGGGAACAAAATCAAGGGGTTTTAACCATAGGAAAGCTCTTAGCACACATGGACAGCTCCCAGCCCATAACCAGGCAACATCCTAACACACCTCACCAGTTCGACCCTCATTAATGACCCGGAGACCTGACCCACATTTCACGCTCCACCGAATTTTCACACTTCATTGACTTCTTGATCAAGCGATATCTCTGCCTTCCACTATTAACGTAACCTTAACGTCTACATTGAACTGACCCAAGCTTCCACATCTCCTTCCAGGAATATTTATGCATTTTGAGTGTTGTTTTCCGTGTAATATAAAAAGGCTATTATTATTATATTAAAATGCTGAAGCAGACTTGCTTTTCATTGCACTTTGTCCCAGGTTCAGACTCGTAGAACTCCACGTTTATGAAAAATAACAGAAAACTATCACACGCCTTAAATATTTAGTCCTGTTGGACACAGTCGCCTCAGTCATTAAAAACCACGGATTTAGCCCTTCTCCACAAAGGTGGCAGCAAAACGCTCACGAAATCTGTAGACCGATAACATTAACATTCCACATTATCAGAATCTTCGAAAGAGTTTTAAGAAGGTTTGCTAAACACGCAGAATCATAGTGAAGTAATTGGACAACCCAGGCTAGACCAGGACGCTCCTGCCTCTCCAGTTGCTGGGTCATTATGTGATCCTGCATGTAATGGACGACAAACAATTGCAGGTTTAGTATTCGCAGACTAGAATGACCTTGAAAAAGTGTAGTGGTGAAATAGTACATAACCAGTTATTCCTTTTACAAGAAATTTAAGTGGGCAGATGGATCTTTTATTTTCTAACAGGTCGCAACAAAAAGAGTATTAGACAATATACCAAAACCAGGAAGCTACCACAGTGAAGATATATTTCTCCCTGTTAGGAAATAGTGTTCTTCACAGCGTTTTAGCTCATTATTTAATTGTTCTTATGGCAGTTTATAGTTTGTCTTTGTTTCATGTTATTTTCCATTATATATTTGTAATTTGTGATCTTCAGAGCGCATTAATAATGCAGAATGGTTTCTAAGTAAGAGTCACCGGTATTGAAAGTTTGAAGTCGATCAGAACAGGCATTTTAACTTGTTACATTGTAACCTTGAAGGAAAGAAAAACACTGGAACAGGTATTTCCCTTCAAGGACACGTACAAAGACAGGGAAGGTGCAATACAGGAGTCGTCACAGGAGAAGTGCATTTACTAACTATAAACTACATAGGTTAGGGAGAATTAAGCCATATTACATACACGTTAGGAAGCATGAATTAAATTACTTTTCATGTAAATATATATAATATGCTGATGCTGGGAAGATACCAAAAATTTTAACGATGCCGATATTCAGTTTTAGACTTCGGTACGATACGTCGATACTCCCTTATAACCAGACACTGGTACACCTTCATAACATACTGGCACACCTTCGTAATATACTGGCACACCTTCATAATATACTGGCACACCTTCATAATATACTGGCACACCTTCATAATATACTGGCACACCATAATATACTGGCACACCTTCATAATATACAGGCACACCTTCAGGCACACCTCCATAATATACTGGCATAATATACTGGCACACCTTCATAATATACTGGCACACCATAATATACTGGCATAATATACTGGCACACCTCCATAATATACTGGCACACCTCCATAATATACAGGCACACCTCCATAATATACTGGCACACCTTCGTAATATACTGGCACACCTTCATAATATACTGGCACACCTTCATAATATACTGGCACACCATAATATACTGGCACACCTTCATAATATACTGGCACACCTCCATAATATACAGGCACACCTTCATAATATACTGGCACACCATAATATACTGGCACACCTTCATAATATACTGGCACACCTCCATAATATACTGGCACACCTTCATAATATACTGGCACACCTCCAAAATATACTGGCACACCTCCATAATATACTGGCACACCTCCATAATATACTGGCACACCTTCATAATATATTGGCACACCTTCATAATATACTGGCAAACCTTCATAATATACTGGCACACCTTCATAATATACTGGCACACCTTCATAATATACTGGCACACCTTCATAATATACTGGCACACCTTCATAATATACTGGCACACCTTCATAATAAACTGGCACACCTTCATAATATACAGGCACACCTTCATCATATACTGGCACACCTCCATAATATACTGGCACACCTTCATAATATACTGGCACACCATAATATACTGGCACACCTTCATAATATACTGGCACACCTTCATCATATACTGGCACACCTCCATAATATACAGGCACACCTCCATAATATACTGGCACACCTCCATAATATACAGGAACACCTTCATAATATACTGGCACACCTCCATAATATACAGGCACACCTTCATAATATACTGGCACACCTCCATAATATATTGGCACACCTTCATAATATACTGGCACACCTTCATAATATACTGGCACACCATAATATACTGGCACACCTTCATAATATACTGGCACACCTCCATAATATACAGGCACACCTCCATAATATACTGGCACACCTTCGTAATATACTGGCACACCTTCATAATATACTGGCACACCTTCATGATATACTGGCACACCTCCATAATATACTGGCACACCTTCATAATATACTGGCACAACTTCATAATATACTGGCACACCTTCATAATATACTGGCACACCTTCATAATATACTGGCACACCTTCATAATATACTGGCACACCTTCATAATATACTGGCACACCTCCATAATATACTGGCACACTTCCATAATATACTGGCACACCTTCGTAATATACTGGCACACCTTCATCATATACTGGCACACCTTCATAATATACTGGCACACCTCCATAGTATACTGGCACACCTTCATGATATACTGGCACACATTCATAATATACTGGCACACCTTCTTAATATACTGGCACACCTTAATATACTGGCACACCTCCATAATATACTGGCACACCTCCATAATATACTGGCACACCTTCATAATATACTGGCACACCTCCATAATATACTGGCACACCTCCATAATATACTGGCACACCTTCATAATATACTGGCACACCTCCATAATATACTAGCACACCTCCATAATATACTGGCACACCTCCATAATATACTGGCACACCTCCATAATATACTGGCACACCTCCATAATACACTGGCACACCTTCATAATATAATGGCACACCTCCATAATATACTGGCACACCTTCATAATATACTGGCACACCTTCATAATATACTGGCACACCTCCATAATATACTGGCACACCTCCATAATATACTGGCACACCTCCATAATATACTGGCACACCTTCATAATATACTGGCACACCTTCATAATATACTGGCACACCTTCATAATATACTGGCACACCTCCATAATATATTGGCCCACCTTCATAATATACTGGCACACCATAATATACTGGCACACCTTCATAATATACTGGCACACCTCCATAATATACTGGCACACCTCCATAATATACTGGCACACCTTCATAATATACTGGCACACCTTCATAATATACTGGCACACCTTCATAATATACTGGCACACCTCCATAATATACTGGCACACCTTCATAATATACTGGCACACCTTCATAATATACTGGCACACCTCCATAATATACTGCCACACCTCCATAATATACTGGCACATCTTCATAATATACTGGCACACCTCCATAATATACTGGCACACCTCCATAATATACTGGCACACCTTCATAATATACTGGCACACCATCATATACTGGCACACCTTCATAATATACTGGCACACCTTCATAATATACTGGCACACCTTCATAATATACTGGCACACCTCCATAATATACTGGCACACCTCCACAATATACTGGCACACCTTCTTAATATACTGGCACACCTTCATAATATACTGGCACACCTTCATAATATACTGGCACACCTTCATAATATACTGGCACACCTTCATATACTGGCACACCTTCATAATATACTGGCACACTTTCATAATATACTGGCACACCTTCATAATATACTGGCACACCTTCATAATATACTGGCACACCTTCATCATATACTGGCACACCTTCATAATATACTGGCACACCTCCATAATATACTGGCACACCTCCATAATATACTGGCACACCTTCATAATATACTGGCACACCTTCATCATATACTGGCACACCTTCATCATATACTGGCACACCTTCATAATATACTGGCACACCTTCATAATATACTGGCACACCTTCATAATATACTGGCACACCTTCATAATATACTGGCACACCTCCATAATATACTGGCACACCTCCATAATATACTGACACACCTCCATAATATACTGGCACACCTCCATAATATACTGGCACACCTCCATAATATACTGGCACACCTCCATAATATACTGGCACACCATAATATACTGGCACACCACCATAATATACTGGCACACCTCCATAATATACTGGCACACCTTCATAATATACTGGCACACCTCCATAATATACTGGCACACCTTCATAATATACTGGCACACCACCATAATATACTGGCTCACCTCCATAATATACTGGCACACCTCCATAATATACTGGCACACCTTCATAATATACTGGCACACCACCATAATATACTGGCACACCTCCATAATATACTGGCACACCTCCATAATATACTGGCACACCTTCATAATATACTGGCACACCTTCATAATATACTGGCACACCTTCATAATATACTGGCACACCTCCATAATATACTGGCACACCTTCATAATATACTGGCACACCTTCATAATATACTGGCACACCTTCATAATATACTGGCACACCTCCATAATATACTGGCACACCTCCATAATATACTGGCACACCTCCATAATGTACTGGCACACCTTCATAATATACTGGCACACCTCCATAATATACTGGCACACCTTCATAATATACTGGCACACCTTCATAATATACTGGCACACCTTCATAATATACTGGCACACCTTCATAATATACTGGCACACCTTCATAATATACTGGCACACCTCCATAATATACTGGCACACCTTCATAATATACTGGCACACCTTCATAATATACAGGCAAACCTCCATAATGTACTGGCACACCTTCATAATATACTGGCACACCTCCATAATGTACTGGCACACCTTCATAATATACTGGCACACCTCCATAATGTACTGGCACACCTTCATAATATACTGGCACACCTCCATAATGTACTGGCACACCTTCATAATATACTGGCAAACCTTCATAATATACTGGCACACCTCCATAATGTACTGGCACACCTTCATAATATACTGGCACACCTCCATAATGTACTGGCACACCTTCATAATATACTGGCACACCTCCATAATATACATCATGTATAATGAATCTTGTTAAAAAAAAATCTAAATTTTTGTAAGGAAAATTTGTCTTCTTTGGCAACTTAGCTTAGAAAAGCATTAATGTGCATCTTTGTATATACCATATCTGAAGAAGAGCGTGATGTGTGATGTATATTATGAAGGTGTGCCAGTATATTATGAAGGTGTGCCAGTATATTATGAAGGTGTGCCAGTATATTATGAAGGTGTGTCAGTATATTATGTAGGTGTGCCAGTATATTATGAAGGTGTGCCAGTATATTATGAAGGTGTGCCAGTATATTATGAAGGTGTGCCAGTATATTATGTAGGTGTGCCTGTATATTATGAAGGTGTGCCAGTATATTATGGTGTGCCAGTATATTATGAAGGTGTGCCAGTATATTATGAAGGTGTGCCAGTATATTATGTAGGTGTGCCTGTATATTATGAAGGTGTGCCAGTATATTATGAAGGTGTGCCAGTATATTATGAAGGTGTGCCAGTATATTATGAAGGTGTGCCAGTATATTATGAAGGTGTGCCAGTATATTATGAAGGTGTGCCAGTATATTATGAAGGTGTGCCAGTATATTATGAAGGTGTGCCAGTATATTATGAAGGTGTGCCAGTATATTATGGAGGTGTGCCAGTATATTATGAAGGTGTGCCAGTATATTATGGTGTGCCAGTATATTATGAAGGTGTGCCTGTATATTATGAAGGTGTGCCAGTATATTATGAAGGTGTGCCAGTATATTATGGATGTGTGCCAGTATATTATGAAGGTGTGCCAGTATATTATGGTGTGCCAGTATATTATGAAGGTGTGCCAGTATATTATGAAGGTGTGCCAGTATATTATGAAGGTGTGCCAGTATATTATGAAGGTGTGCCAGTATATTATGGTGTGCCAGTATATTATGGTGTGCCAGTATATTATGAAGGTGTGCCAGTATATTATGAAGGTGTGCCAGTATATTATGAAGGTGTGCCAGTATATTATGGAGGTGTGCCAGTATATTATGGAGGTGTGCCAGTATATTATGAAGGTGTGCCAGTATATTATGAAGGTGTGCCAGTATATTATGAAGGTGTGCCAGTATATTATGAAGGTGTGCCAGTATATTATGAAGGTGTGCCAGTATATTATGGAGGTGTGCCAGTATATTATGAAGGTGTGCCAGTATATTATGAAGGTGTGCCAGTATATTATGAAGGTGTGCCAGTATATTATGGAGGTGTGCCAGTATATTATGGAGGTGTGCCAGTATATTATGAAGGTGTGCCAGTATATTATGGAGGTGTCCCAGTATATTATGAAGGTGTGCAGTATATTATGAAGGTGTGCCAGTATATTATGAAGGTGTGCCAGTATATTATGAAGATGTGCCAGTATATTATGAAGGTGTGCCAGTATATTATGAAGGTGCGCCAGTATATTATGAAGGTGTGCCAGTATATTATGAAGGTGTGCCAGTATATTTTGAAGGTGTGCCAGTATATTATGAAGATGTGCCAGTATATTTTGAAGGTGTACCAGTATGTTATGAAGGTGTGCCAGTATATTATGAAGGTGTGCCAGTATATTATGAAGGTGTGCCAGAATATTATGAAGGTATGCCAGTATATTATGAAGGTGTGCCAGTATATTATGAAGGTGTGCCAGTGTCTGGTTATCAGGGAGTATCGACGTATCGTACCGAAGTCTAAAACTGAATATCGGCATCGGTAAAATTTTTGGTATCTTCCCAGCATCAGCAAATTATATATAATGAAGGAAGTACGTTCATATCCTATGTGTCGGTACTTTAATCCTTTACCGAGCACATCCAGGAAAATGCAAAATTCGAAATGTCTTTACTGTGAGTAGATAAAACATCTCAATGCAAGCAAAATGGTCATATATGAAAAAGATTTCTAAAAATAATTTTTGGCTCAGTCTGTAAAATTCAACACCAGTAAATATATTGGCCTGTCCAATAAGGGAGGTCTGCAGTGCAAGTGTTGCAAAGACCCAAATGTTAATTAAATGTCAAGTATGTATTTTTCTAATTTATTATGCAAACACACAATACAAATAAAATAAATGGAACTTGTTTCCAAGCATTTTGAAGTTATATAAAAAATGAAGCACCAAGAATCAACATTGCAAAGGGATAAAATTTGTAATACCCATTTTCCTGAATTTCATGAGAAGGAACAGTCATTGTAGATGATTATTTCTTAGAATGAAAGTAAATGAGACATGTTTTTTCCTTCTTGATACATAGACTGACTTTTCATCTGAGACAGGCAAAAGAGAATGTGAAAAGTTTTTCTTTGTGCTGCAGTGCTTCTATGTGAACGTCTTGGCACACACTGGCTAATGATTTAGTATTGCATCATACTTCACACTGTTATCAGAACTTGATGCAAGTTGGTACTGCATTGTAGATGGTATTTTCAAGCTTGACAAATCATGATCATTACTGTCAACACTGGAAGCATGGGAAGTATATTTGTTGAAGGTCATGGTGTTCTTCTTGTGCTGTTGTATCTAAAATTTTGTGCTTCTTATCTTACAGTGACAGAGATATCAAGCCTCGAAAGCTTCAGCGGCATGCGCATGCAGGCAGAGTCATTTTGTATGTCATTCTGCTACCAGAGTATCTTAGCTTGAAGAACAAGTTCATCATGGAGGTCTTCATCAGGGTATTCCTCAATTCTGGTACCTGTCTTGGGTACTCCACTTTTTTGGCTGGCCTAGCTACTTCCTCATCATCACTTGCACATGTGCAGTCGGTGGCAAGTACTCATCAGAACTGTCAAGCAATTCCAGGTCAGCAGACTCTGGTTCTGAAGCATTATCCTCAAAAACGCAGATAGATTCAGATTTCCTTTGGGAGGCAGCACCATAAAATAAATCATCATTCATCTGGAAGGACAATAAAAACATCGTGTGTGCAACCTTACTGGGCTCACCAATAAATTTGTTGGCTCTTTTTTCTTGCAGTTTTTCATTTGCATTATGCAGGCGTCTTATGCCTCACACACTTTAGTTATATATCAAAATATGTCTAAACTTTTCAGTTATGCACTAGACACAAAAGCAAGTACTTACTGACATTACAGATGGTGAAATTTGAGAATATATGAGCATAATATGAGGTGAAACACTGCTGTGGACAACACTAAGCAATGACAAGCAAGCAAACACCACTGCCATTTAACTAGAGTGATTCACAGAAAACCTATGATTGGTCACACCTAGAAAACAGGAAGCTAAGGACGCAATGGTAGCAGAAGACGTGCATAAAATACCCTTCGAGGCCTATAAATTTATGGGCCTGCCTAGTAGTGTGACCAAAGGAAGTACCTTCATATCTTGTGTGTCAGTACTTGAATGACTGAAGGAATCATCTGCATATCTCCTCTGAATGGTTGATAGGGTTGGTCAAGAGTGGCCACCAGACGTGGAGCAGCATGTGTGTGTGTGTTAGGTAAGACACATATGCAACAGTTAGGTATCTTTATTTCGAAACGTTTCGCCTACACAGTAGGCTTCTTCAGTCGAGTACAGAAAAGTTGATAGAAGCAGAAGATACTTGAAGACGATGTAATCAGTCCATCACCCTTAAAGTTTTGAGGTGGTCAGTCCCTCAGTCTGGAGAAGAGCATTGTTCCGTTGTCTGAAACAATATGAAGTTGAAGTGACAGAATGGGGCCTTATATAGTGCCAGGAGGTGAGACGTAGGTTGCTTTGGGAGGGCAGGCCCCTCTCAAACCCAGCCGTTCTCACTAGTAGAGGTTGTCGAAGTAGATGGTCTGTACCAAGATACCCTCTACTAGTGAGAACGGCTGGGTTTGAGAGGGACCTGCCCTCCCAAAGCAACCTACGTCTCACCTCCTGGCACTATATAAGGCCCCATTCTGTCACTTCAACTTCATATTGTTTCAGACAACGGAACAATGCTCTTCTCCAGACTGAGGGACTGACCACCTCAAAACTTTAAGGGTGATGGACTGATTACATCGTCTTCAAGTATCTTCTGCTTCTATCAACTTTTCTGTACTCGACTGAAGAAGCCTACTGTGTAGGCGAAACGTTTCGAAATAGATACCTAACTGTTGCATATGTGTCTTACCTAACAATCTGTCGGTATTTTATACCATTTCAATGTTCATGTGTGTGTGTGGAGGGTGGATGAAGAGCAGCAGGTGTGTGTGTGTGTGGAGGGTGGATGAGGAGCAGCAGGTGTGTGTGTGTGGAGGGTGGATGAAGAGCAGCAGGTGTGTGTGTGTAGAGGGTGGATGAGGAGCAGCAGGTGTGTGGGGGTGGAGGGTGGATGAAGAGCAGCAGGTGTGTGTGTGTGGAGGGTGGATGAAGAGCAGCAGGTGTGTGTGTGTGTGTGTGTGTGTGTGTGTGTGTGTGTGGAGGGTGGATGAAGAGCAGCAGGTGTGTGTGTGGAGGGTGGATGAGGAGCAGCAGCTGTGTGTGTGGAGGGTGGATGAGGAGCAGCAGGTGTGTGTGGAGGGTGGATGAAGAGCAGCGGGTGTGTGTGGAGGGTGGATGAGGAGCAGCAGGTGTGTGTGGAGGGTGGATGAAGAGCAGCAGGTGTGTGTGTGGAGGGTGGATGAGGAGCAGCAGGTGTGTGTGGAGGGTGAATGAAGAGCAGCAGGTGTGTGTGTGTGGAGGGTGGATGAGGAGCAGCAGGTGTGTGTGTGTGGAGGGTGGATGAAGAGCAGCAGGTGTGTGTGTGTGGAGGGTGGATGAGGAGCAGCAGGTGTGTGTGTGGAGGGTGGATGAAGAGCAGCAGGTGTGTGTGTGTGGAGGGTGGATGAAGAGCAGCAGGTGTGTGTGTGTGGAGGGTGGATGAGGAGCAGCAGGTGTGTGTGTGTAGAGGGTGGATGAAGAGCAGCAGGTCTGTGTGTGTTGAGGGTGGATGAGGAGCAGCAGGTGTGTGTGTGTGTGTGTGTGGAGGGTGGATGAGGAGCAGCAGGTGTGTGTGTGTGTGTGTGTGTGGAGGGTGGATGAAGAGCAGCTGGTGTGTGTGTGGAGGGTGGATGAAGAGCAGCAGGTGTGTGTGTGTGTGGAGGGTGGATGAGGAGCAGCAGGTGTGTGTGTGTGGAGGGTGGATGAGGAGCAGCAGGTGTGTGTGTGTGGAGGGTGGATGAAGAGCAGCAGGTGTGTGTGTGTGTGTTTGTGGAGGGTGGATGAAGAGCAGCAGGTGTGTGTGTGTGGAGGGTGGATGAGGAGCAGCAGGTGTGTGTGTGGAGGGTGGATGAGGAGCAGCAGGTGTGTGTGTGTGTGGAGGGTGGATGAAGAGCAGCAGGTGTGTGTGTGGAGGGTGGATGAGGAGAAGCAGGTGTGTGTGGAGGGTGGATGAAGAGCAGCAGGTGTGTGTGTGGAGGGTGGATGAGGAGCAGCAGGTGTGTGTGGAGGGTGGATGAAGAGCAGCAGGTGTGTGTGTGTGTGGAGGGAGGATGAGGAGCAGCAGGTGTGTGTGTGTGGAGGGTGGATGAAGAGCAGCAGGTGTGTGTGTGTGGAGGGTGGATGAAGAGTAGCAGGTGTGTGTGTGTGTGTGTGTGTGTGTGTGTGTGTGTGTGGATGAAGAGCAGCAGGTGTGTGTGGAGGGTGGATGAAGAGCAGCAGGTGTGTGTGTGGAGGGTGGATGAGGAGCAGCAGGTGTGTGTGGAGGGTGGATGAAGAGCAGCAGGTGTGTGTGTGTGGAGGGTGGATGAGGAGCAGCAGGTGTGTGTGGAGGGTGGATGAAGAGCAGCAGGTGTGTGTGGAGGGTGAATGAGGAGCAGCAGGTGTGTGTGTGTGGAGGGTGGATGAGGAGCAACAGGTGTGTGTGGAGGGTGGATGAAAAGCAGAAGGTGTGTGTGTGTGTGGAGGGTGGATGAGGAGCAGCAGGTGTGTGTGTGGAGGGTGGATGAGGAGCAGCAGGTGTGTGTGTGTGGAGGGTGGATGAAAAGCAGCAGGTGTGTGCGTGTGGAGGGTGGATGAGGAGCAGCAGGTGTGTGTGTGGAGGGTGGATGAGGAGCAGCAGGTGTGTGTGGAGGGTGGATGAAGAGCAGCAGGTGTGTGTGTGGAGGGTGGATGCGGAGCAGCAGGTGTGTGTGGAGGGTGGATGAAGAGCAGCAGGTGTGTGTGTGGAGGGTGGATGAGGAGCAGCAGGTGTGTGTGGAGGGTGGATGAAGAGCAGCAGGTGTGTGTGTGTGGAGGATGGATGAAGAGCAGCAGGTGTGTGTGTGTGGAGGATGGATGAAGAGCAGCAGGTGTGTGTGTGTGTGTGTGTGTGTGTGTGTGGAGGGTGGATGAAGATCAGCAGGTGTGTGTGTGTGTGTAGGGTGGATGAAGATCAGCAGGTGTGTGTGTGTGTGTGTGGAGGGTGGATGAAGAGTAGCAGGTGTGTGTGGAGGGTGGATGAAGAGCAGCAGGTGTGTGTGTGTGTGGAGGGTGGATGATGAGCAGCAGGTGTGTGTGCGTGGAGGGTGGATGAAGATCAGCAGGTGTGTGTGTGTGGAGGGTGGATGAGGAGCAGCAGGTGTGTGTGTGTGGAGGGTGGATGAAGATCAGCAGGTGTGTGTGTGGAGGGTGGATGAGGAGCAGCAGGTGTGTGTGTGGAGGGTGGACGAAGAGCAGCAGGTGTGTGTGGAGAGTGGATGAGGATCAGCAGGTGTGTGTCTGGAGGGTGGATGAGGAGCAGCAGGTGTGTGTGTGTGGAGGGTGGATGAGGAGCAGTAGGTGTGTGTGTGTGGAGGGTGGATGAAGATCTGCAGGTGTGTGTGTGGAGGGTGGATGAGGAGCAGCAGGTGTGTGTGTGGAGGGTGGACGAAGAGCAGCAGGTGTGTGTAGATGAGGATCAGCAGGTGTGTGTGTGGAGGGTGGATGAGGAGCAGCAGGTGTGTGTGTGTGGAGGGTGGATGAGGAGCAGCAGGTGTGTGTGTGTGGAGGGTGGATGAAGATCAGCAGGTGTGTGTGAAGGGTGGATGAGGAGCAGCAGGTGTGTGTGGAGGGTGGATGAAGAGCAGCAGGTGTGTGTGGAGGGTGGATGAAGAGCAGCAGGTGTGTGTGCAGGGTGGATGAAGAGCAGCAGGTGTGTGTGGAGGGTGGATGAGGAGCAGCAGTTGTGTGTGTGTGGAGGGTGGATGAAGATCAGCAGGTGTGTGTGGAGGGTGGATGAGGATCAGCAGGTGTGTGTGTGGAGGGTGGGTGAAGAGCAGCAGGTGTGTGTGTGGAGGGTGGGTGAAGAGCAGCAGGTGTGTGTGTGGAGGGTGGGTGAAGAGCAGCAGGTGTGTGTGTGGAGGGTGGATGAGGAGCAGCAGGTGTGGGTTTGGAGGGTGGATGACGAGCAGCAGGTGTGTGTGGAGTATGGATGAAGAGCAGCAGGTGTGTGTGAGTGGAGGTTGGGTGAAGAGCAGCAGGTGTGTGTGGAGGGTGGATGAGGAGCAGCAGTTGTGTGTGTATGGAGGGTGGATGAGGAGCAGCAGGTGTGTGTGGAGGATGGATAAAGAACAGCAGGTGTGTGTGTGGAGAAGTTGTGTTGGTGTTTGCTTCCACACTGGAGGGAGGTGTTTGAGCAGATCTTTGAGGTGTGAGGGAGGTGTTTGGGCAGATCTTTGAGGTGTGAGGTAGGTGTGTGGGCAGGTGTTTGAAGTGTGAGAGTGTGTTTGGGCTGGACTTGAAGACGTGTGAAGAGTCATGAATTACTGTACTCGCCAGTTTGCGTGTGGAGGGGTTCGAGACTCAGTTCCTGGTCTAGTATTATTGGTCTCTGGCGTCTTGGGCCAAACTCTACGTTCCTTGATTTTACCATCGTGACTGTTATTACCACAAAGACTATTGCTACTGTTCTGAGTATTTTTAACGCTGTAACATGTTACCACCGTGAATGTTATTACCGTGACTTTTGTGTCCGTCATGACTATTGATACCACCATAACTATTGTTGCTGCCGTGACAATTATGACAGTGATATAATATTACTTCCATGACAGTTTGTGCCATGCACCGAGACCGTCATTTATATTCAGCGTGCGTCACACACAACCACTCACCTTGCATTCCATCAACACTAGACAACAAAATTTAACTTTTTTTTCTAGTTCAGAAACCAAATTGGTTGTTTGAAGTTAACTTTGGTGAGCTGATCACAGCACTGAGCTTGTTTAGTCTTTATCATGAAAGGTTTTTTGAAACATAATGTTCAACATTTTGGTTATTTAAGCTTGAAGAATCAAATGTATGATACATAGATATTAATGTGGTGTATGCAGTGACAAAAGCTTATTTTTCTTAATGTAAATTTATTATGTATATACTGAATCCAGCACTTGGTGAGGTTTCAGAGAGGCTGCTGTCTGAACTCACCAAATTTTCCAACCTGTGCCTGGCTGGCAGTGTCCCAGAGGCCATCAGACCCGTTTTCTTTGGTGCCTCATTGTGTGCCGTCCGGAAAAAGGATGGCGGAATCAGGCCCATTGCAGTGGGCGCCTAGTCGCCAAGGCTGCAGTAAAAAGGGCGAGTCAAGTGGCTGCTGCAATGCTGAAACCAACTCAGCTCGGTTTCGGCGTTCAACACAGCTGTGAAGCAGCTGCCCACGCAGCACGAGTATATATCAAAAACAAGTCCGTGGAAAAGCCTTGGTCAAATTGGACTTTGCCAACGCTTTCAACTCAGAAGGAATGCTGCTCTCCAAGCAGTTTATAGAAACTTCCCTTTCCTTTATCCCTTCATAGAATCGTGCTATAGTGTGACTTCCAAACTATTGTTTGCGGACCATGAAATTGACTCATGTTAGGGCATGCAACAGGTGGACCCTCTCACCCCCTTTCTATTCTGTTTGGTCATCAAGGAAGTCACGGAAGCACTCTCCAGCGAGCTCAATATCTGGTTCCTGGATGATGGTACCTTAGCTGGCACAACAGAATCTCTCCTGAAGGAAATCAGTAAAATTTAAGACATAGGAAAAAGCCTGGGCCTTTCTTTAAACCCCACCAAATGTGAAATAGTCTCTACGAATCGACAGATGATTCAGAATATTAGCTCCGTTTTATCAGGAGCACGAGCCATTGATCCAGCTAATAGCACTCTCCTTGGTGCTCCTCTTGGGTCCAGTGCCATCGATCTGATCCTAGGAAAAAAAAGTCTCAGACCTCCGGACGATGGAAAGCAGGATGAAAGACATTGACATACACGATGCCTTCTACTTACTCACCAGGTGCCTGTCAATCCCAAAACTTACCTACTTTCTGAGATGCTTCCCAGCCTTCAACAGTCCAAAACTCAAGGAATATGACTCCTTAAGACCATGCTAGAGAGTGTGTTGAATCTTTCCCTTGAAGATGGACAGTGGTTGCAACCCTCACTTCCGGTCAGACTTGGGAGGCTAGGAATACGCAGATCCTCCCAGATTGTTCTACCAGCTTTTCTATCCTCTTCCATAGCATCAAACGAGTTGATAAGACAAATTCTTCCTGATAACCTCAGTGACTCAGCAGGAATACAGGACCCTAACAATGCCAGTGCCATCACTGAATGGGGGAGACCTGCTGCTCCAGCACCAAACCCTAGTGCAGCACTGGCTCACAGGCAAGCTGGGATGGCCCGATCGCTGAAAAGGTGCTTGATAACGGGCTCAGGGCTACAACATCAGATGGGGAGACTGCCTGTCTCCAGGCTGCGAGTGCAACCTCACTCCGGGGACTTCCTCCAGTTCCCATATCGGCAATGGGAACGCGACTTGCAAGGCGCCTTGCAGTTAGATTCCTGCATGTGGAAGTTGGGGAAGTTAATGCAGGAATACCAGAACCTCAAGAAGAGTCGAAATCGAGGAGATATGCATCGAGGATTTTCCAGGACTCCCTCGTTGACCTCTTTGATACCATAGCCAGTAATGACCGTCGAAGAGGATCGCATGCTTTACCAAATGCAACGTGAGGATGTCACCTCCTGCAGCATGTCTGGCCCTGATCTCGTGACAGCGGGAAGGGAGAATCGGAAGAAACATTGGGAAGAACAAGAGAAGGCGAGAAGAGCGAAGGCAGAGGCCGAGGCAACTTCATTCTCGGTGACGGCACCTCGTCTGTCTTCCACGTCCTCCTCCAGCCTTGAGTCCGAGGGCGACAAAGATTTTTGCTTCTACTCCCAGTTGCTCGACAGTGCTTACAGCGCCTCCTAAGCAACCAAGAACATCTTTGCCTCTACTCAATTGAGTCAACCTCCTGGACCATGGAGCCGTGTTCATGGCAGGAGCCATGGCAGGGGCTCTTGGCCATGATCCCTCGAGTCTGACCCTCTCCAGAAGCTCAGTCCGGCGATCTGGGTGACAGGCACGGCTTCGAGCAGACACTCAAGATAGAGAAATCCTCACCCACAAAGGTCTACTTCTCTTGCGCTGGGATGACAAACTTCTCCCAGACTACACTGGAGATAGGGGAAGGGTGAATCATGTAGCTGTGCTCGTTACTGGCCCTGGTGGTTTCGAGAAATTGTTGGCTGTGCCAAATACAGAAAGGGGAACAGGGGAGGCACAGGCAGAGGCATGCATGGTGGCTCTTGACGGTTGGTCGTTCCATCCTCATATTCAAAGCCTGGTCTTTGATACAGCCCCCCCTCAAACACGGGTCTCCACCATGGAGCCTGTATGCTGATCAAAGACGGGCTTGGGAAGGAACTCATGTGGACAGCTTGCCATTATCATATCTTGGAGATTGTCCTCTCCAGTGTTTTCAAGATAGTCTTTAGGCCGGGAGGACCAGAAACTGAACTCTTCAAGAGATTTTGGATGGAGTAGCCCAATGTCAAGCAAGTGGTACACATTGGTGCCCCCGGCGAGATGTTCTGCGAACACAGATTGGAAGAGCAGTGCATCAACATGGTTTCCTACATCAAGTAGGCTATGAATGATGAGCAAGTGCGAGCAGCCTATGCCGAGTTCCTCAGCGTGACCCTCCTCTTCTTGGGTGGATGGGGTGACAGACGGGCCAGGTTTTGGCCCCCAGGCCCGGCGCATCACACACAGTGGATGAGGAAGGGATTGTATGTCCTGAAGGTCTTCCTTTTCCAGAACCAGTTCAATTTCACTGCCAAGGAATCGCGTGTCGTTGGATCACTCGCTTTTCATCGCCTTGATCTATGTCTGGTTCTGGAACGAGGCTCTGCATAGTGTACAAGCCCCTTGCAGTGACCTGAACTTCTTCCAAACCCTTCGAGCATATCTGTACAAAGAGATCGCAAATGCAGCTGCCATCACCTTTTCTTGCCATCTCTGATATCTGGTGGAATACATGCTTGGATTAGCGCTCTTCGACGAGAAAGTGGACATTGCAACAAAGCACAAGATGGTGACCAACCTTGAGCGGGAAAAGAAGCCAGGGTGCCCCCGTTGGTTGCAAGGTGTCCCAGAGATCAGTCAGACTGGAGGAGTTCGTGACTAAGAGGACGCTGAAGATGTTTAGCGTCATTGCTGAGCAGAGGAAGGGAAGGAAAAATCTTCCTTCTTGAATGAAGACCCCAACTTGGGAGACGAACACTACGTTCCTGGCAATGAAGAAGTCTGTGGGCTCCTTGAAGGTTGTGAACAACACAGCAGAGAGAGCTGTTTCCCTCGTTCAGACCTTCAACGCGTTGCTGACCAAGGACAAGGAGCAGAATGTACCTTCTTCGCCTTGCGGGGGATTACCGTCGCCGCTTCCCTGCTCCGACTAAGGAGAGACTAATGAAGAGGGTGATTGCTGAATTTTAGAGGGACAGATTGAAGTCCCATCTTATTTCGTCGTTCACATAGGCTTGAGGAAGCATTATTACGAGCCAGCGACGTCTTACTGACAGTTGGTGACTAATGAGTGACCCTACCTGACCCGACACGACCAGATTTTTTTTGAGAGGCTAATAACTTTTTCCCTATATAAGATAGAGTCCTAATTCCTTTTGAATCTGATAATCTCATGAAATAAATTGTTACTAACTGTTTGTTTTGCTGAAATTCCATGGGAACTCCCCAGAAAACCATAGTATTTGAATGGATGTTTTGCCAAATTTCGATGTTCAACTTGAGAAGCGAATTGCCTGAGATTTTCTGTTTTGACACTATGTTTTCTTTACTGAATTCGAAAAAGAAAAGATGGGAGAATACGATTAAGAATTCATGTTAACTTTTTTTTTCAACCTTTAGAAAGGGAGAAATCAGCTGGGGAAAACACCCATTTTCAGTGATTTTTCAGTTGAATATATAGTCCAGTGGTTGGCGAAGGTTGATCACAACCTACAATTTCTCATCCAAGAATTCATGACAAACATGTGCTTTATTTAAATCGAGTGGTACCTCCTTCAATGCACATAAAATCGCTCGCTCGTTTCGCACTGAACAGAATGCTAAAAACGGGTTATAGATTCAGTCATTCTGCATTCAGAGAAAATTGGAGCTATGCTATGCAAAAGAGGAACAAAAATTAAAATTTCTTCAGTTTCTCTTCTGTTGGCGAGAAATGCCTTTCTGCGTGACCCATAAAATTGAACGAAATTTCCTGATAATTGGTCTGAATGTTACTTAGGAACAATGTAACAAAATAAAACTTTTGGAGCAAACAATTTCTCAACTTTATTTTTTTGGACTGGTCTAATTAACATATATATATATATATATATATATATATATATATATATATATATATATATATATATACAGTGGTCCCTCGCTTTTCGTAGTTCTCGGCAATCATAAATTTCGCCAATCATAGGGGTATTTTCATATAAACATGGACTCGCTTTTCATAGGTTGACTCGCGAATAGTAGTTCGTCCGGGACGCGTACGCACGGTGTGAGCCAGGGCGGCCTCCCTACCCAGCCAGTCTGGCATTGTTTACCAGTGAGTGAAGGTCCCCTCAAGTGCTCCTACGAAATATTTCATAATATTCCACTCATTTTAGTGCTTCCAATTACTAAATAAGCTACCATGGCTCCAAAGAAATCTCCTAGTGCCAAGCCTGTGGTAAAGAAGGTGAGAAATATGTACAGTGATAAAGTCTTGGGCCATTTTTGGGAAGTGTTAAAGAGACGCCAGAAACAGAGCTCTCTCCACAGTTACTTTGCGAGACAGGACTAGAGTGACTCTCAAGGTGGTCCTAGTGGCATTAAGAAACAGAGAAGAGAAGCAACCCCAGAGAAGCAATTGGTACCTGAGGTGTTGCTGGAAGGGGATTCCCCTTCCAAACTGTAAACAATCCAATCTCTCTCCTCCTCCAGTCTCCCATACACTAAGAAGAATCTCCAATAAAGGTAAGTGTTATGCTGTTAATGTTTCATTCATCATTTCCCATTGTATTGTTTATGTACTATATGTATATTTCATGGAAAATTATTTTTTTTGTTTTAATACTTCTGGGTGTCAGGAACGGATTAATTGTATTTACATTATTTCTTATGGGGAAAATTGATTCGCAAATCGTAAATTTCGTTTATAGTAACGGCTCCAGGAACGGATTAATTACGAAAAACGAGGGACCACTGTATATATATATATGTCGTGCCGAATATATATATATATATATATATATATATATATATATATATATATATATATATATATATATATATATATATATATATATATATGTCGTGCCGAATAGGCAGAACTTGCGATCTTGGCTTAAATAGCAATGCTTATCTTGCCATATAGGACAAGTGAAAATTTGTGTATGCAATAATTTCGCCAAAATCATTCTGAACCTAACGAAAAAAATATATTTCACTGTATTTGTTTAGTATTATTAAATTACTGTAAACAAATCTAAAATATATTTAGTTGGGTTAGGCTAAAATAAATTGCGCTTGTTATAATAAGGTTAGGTAAGTTTTCTAAGTTCCTTTTAGTGCAACATTATAAATTTTTACATTAACATTAATGAAAAAAATATGTCTTTAAACGTATAAGAGAAAATTTTAGAAAGGACTTAATTTTAAATGAGTTCTTGCTAATTGACCAGTTTTACATATTCGGCACGACATATATATATATATATATATATATATATATATATGATTATTTATTTATAGGTAGTAGGTTGATAGCAACCACCCAGGGAGATAATACTGTCCTGCCAAGTGAGTGTGAAACAGAAACCTGTAACTGTTTTACATGATGGTAGGATTGCTGGTGTCCCTCTTTTCTGTCTCATAAAGACACTGGATAGCAGGTATATCTTGCTACTTCTACTCACACTTAGGTCACACTTCACAGGCATGTACATGCATATATATACACACATCTAGGTTTTTTCTTTTTCTTTATAGTTCTTGTTCTTTATTTCCTCTATTCTCCATGGGGAAGTGGAAAAGAATCCTCTGTAAGCCATGCATGTCGTATGAGGCGTCTACAGTGCCAGGAGCAATGGACTAGTAACTCCTTCTCCTTTAGAAAATACTAAAAAAGAGAAGGAAAACTTTATAAATCTTGGATGCTTGAATATGCGTGGATGTAGTGCGGGTGATAAGAAAGAGATGATTGCTAATGTTATGAATGAATAGAAGATGGATGTCCTACCTCTAAGCAAAACAAAGCTGAAAAGGGTAGGTGAGTTTCAGTGGGGAGAGAGAAATGGGATTAAGTTAGAGTTAGCGGTAAGGAAGGGGTAACAATGTTGAAGGATCAGTTATGGAAGGAGAGGAGGGAATATAAATGTATAAATTCAAGGATTATGTGGATTAAAATAAGGGTGTTAAGAGAGTGTGTAGGAACTTTTGGACCAAGTGAGTAATAGTGGTAGGGGACCTAAATGCTAAAGTAGGAGAAACATTTAGAAAAGGTGTGGTAGGTAAGTTTTGGGTGCCAGGTGTAAATGATAATGAGGGCCCTTTGAGTGAACTTTGTATAGAAAGGGGTTTGGTTATAGGTAATGCATATTTTAATAAAATCAGGATAAATATACAAGATATGATGTAGGGCATAATGACAGTAGTTTGTTGGACTACGTATTTGTAGATAAAAGACTGTTGGGTAGACTCCAGGATGTACATGTTTATAGAGGGGCACAAATATATCGGATCACTTTTTAGTTGTAGCTACAGTGAGAGTAAAAGGTAGATGGGATACAAGGATAATAGGAGGAGCAAGTAACAGAGAGGTGAAGGTTTATAAACTAGAGGAGGCAGTTAGGGTAAGATATAAACAACTATTGGAGGGTAGATGGGCTAGTGAGAGTATAAGCAATGGGGGTCGAAGATGTATGGGGTAGGTTTAAAAATGTAGTGTTAGTGTTCAGCAGAAGAGCGAATTGGTGGAATGATGTAAAGAGAGTCGTAAGGGAGAAAAATTTAGCATATGAGTGGTTTTTAGAAAGTAGAAGTGATGCCAGGAGGGAGGAGTATATGGAGAGAAAAGGAGAGGTTAAGAGAGTGGTGAAGAAATGTTATAAGAGAGCAAAAGAGAGAGTGGGTGAGATGTTATCAACAAATTTTGTTGAAAATAAGAAAAAGTTTTGGAGTGAGATTAATAAGTTGAGGAAGCCTAGTGAACGAATGGTTCTGATAGTTAAAAATAGGAGAGGAGAGTTATTAAATGGAGAGTTAGAGGTATCCTTCCCCCATATACCGTGGCGGCTCGTCCAGAATACCCGTATATTTTGGACTTGGGGCAAGGATGACCTGCTGGTAAAAATTTATTTCATGAATTCATTGCATGATAAGAAACTGATATAAGAAATTTATATGGCATTAAGCTGTGGTTGCCATATAAATTTCTTATATCAATTTTTTATCATGTAATGAATTCATTAAATAAATTTTTACCACCAGGTCATCCATGTCCGAAGTCAAAAATATATGCGTGTTTTGGACGAGCTGCCATGGTATATGGAGGAAGGAATATTAGGAGGAATTGTTAAATGTTGATTAAGATAGGGAAGCTGTGATTTCGTGTATAGGGCAAGGAGGAATAACATCTTGTAGGAGTGAGGAAGAGCCAGTTGTGAGTGTGGGGAAAGTTGGTGAGGCAGTGAGTAGAATGTTAAAAAGCAGGTGGGGATATAGTTTTGGAGTGGGTGGTGCTTTTATTTAATAGATGTATGGAAGAGGGTAAGGTACCTAGGGATTGGCAGAGAGCATGCATAGTTCCTTTGTATAGAGGCAAAGGGGACAAAAGAGAGTACACAAATTATTGGGGAATAAGTCTGGTAAAGTGTATGGTAGTTATTATTGAAAGAATTAAGAGTATGATGAAAAGTAGGATAGATGAACAAGGAGGCTTTAGGAAAGGTAGGGGGTGTGTAGACCAAGTGTTTACAGCGAAACATATAGGTGAACAGTGTATAGATAAGAGTAAGGAGGTTTTTGTGGCATTTATGGATTTGGAAAAGGCTTATGACAGAGTGGATAGGGGGGCAATGTGGCAGATGTTGCAAATGTAGGGCACAGGTAGTCGAGCACTAGCTAAAAATTACAGACCAGTAGCCCTAACCTCTCACATCATAAAAATCTTCGAAAGAGTAATGAGACGGCAGATTACAAATTTCATGGACCAACATAACCTGAACCACCATGGTTTTAGAGCAGGACGATCATGTCTGTCACAGCTGCTGAACCATTATGACAGAATTACGGAGGCATTGGAAGACAACCAAAACGCAGATATGATTTACACAGATTTTGCAAAGGCGTTTGACAAATTCGATCATGGAGTGATAGCACATAAAATGAAGGCAATAGGTATTAAGGGGAAGGTAGGCAGATGGATTTTCGGGTTCCTAACACACACAACACAAAAAGTAGCAGTGAACATTGCAAGATCTAGCATCAGTCAGGTCAAAAGCTCAGTGCCCCAAGGCACTGTCCTGGCACCTCTGCTGTTTCTCATCCTCATAGCAGACAGAAAAAAACACCCGACACACTTTTGTATCATCATTTGCAGATGACACTATAATAAGCATGAAAGTAACTATTGTTGA
>NC_091333.1:20937839-21055339 GCF_038502225.1 Cherax quadricarinatus | reverse complement strand
CATCCTGCTCATTAGGTAATGTTAAGCTCCAAAGTACTTCCAAGTCAGACACAACCTTAGAATGAGACAGCAGACGGTAGGGCTAGTGTTGCTTCAAGACTCCAGTGGGAACAAGTTTCTCTTCACTAAAATAAAAGAAAAAACCTCATGGCCAGATTAACTCAAATTTTACTTTATGACCATAAAGGAAAAAAAGAGTTTACTACCCATTTTGTCCCTAAAACACCCAAACAAATTAAGTTCTAGAGAAGGCGTCAGCCATTTTATTATCTTTGCCAGCTGTGTGGTATATGGAGAGGTACAGTTGCAACTGTAATGCCAAATGCATAAGTCGGGTGTTCTTTCTATTGATTGAACTAAGGTACGTCAGAGGAGTGTGGGCAGACTGTTACCACGTGTGATGAGATGTTTAAGAACATACTAAAATGCTCTAATGCATGTACCAGGATCTTTCTCTATTTTGGAATAGGCCTGGTATTTGGCTGAGTAATACACCACAGGCTGCAGACTACCCTCACTAGAAGGTTGGGGTAACACTCCCCAGTTCCCAATTCACAAGCATCAATGTGTAATACAAATAGTTTCGAAAAATTGGGAAACAGGAGTATGGCAGCAGCGCTTAAGAGAAGTTTAACATAGTAAATGCCTCTTGACAATTTGGGGTCCAGCAATATTTATTCTTATATATGGTAAGTGAGGTTAGGGGAGCTACAACATCTGCAAAGTTTTTGCAGAATTTTCTATAAAATCATGTAATCCCCAAGAATCTTTCTAAGGACTTCTTATCCTGAGGAATGAAATAATTTTTAATAGCCAAAACTTGGACATTTATAAGTGCTACTTTGCCACTACCTACTTCATGGCTTAAGAAAGTAATAGATTGGCCAAAAGATGATTTGCTCAAGTTTATTGTCGGTTGAAAGGCTCTGAACCTCTCAAAGAGAGATTCAAAATGGGACACAAGTTGATCCCACTTATCAGAAACTACAGCTATATTGTACAGATAAGCCACCATGCCTTCAAGTCCTTTAATAGCCTGATGGATCAATTTTTAGAATGTGGCAGGTGAGTTCCACGTTCCAAATGGGGTCACAGTATATTGATAGTGACCTCTAACTGTGAAGACAGAAATCTCCTTTGCTTTATCTGTTGAAGGTATCCAATAGTAACCTTTAAGAAGATCTAGTTTAGAAAAGAAGGGGGCCTTAACTCACAAAGTACACTATATCATCCAAACATGTGGGAGAGGGTAAATATCTGGTGCTGTAACCTCATTCATCTTACGGTAGTCGGTACACATCTGGACTCCTCCATCAGGCTGTTCAACAAGGATGCATTGTGAAGTTCATCGGCTGGACGATTCCTCCACCAATCCATATACTAACAGCAATGCATCTTCCTGCTGAAGTAGGCTCTGTTTTTCAGGATTAGCTCTGTAAGGAGAGAGAGTTTAATAGGTTTAGCAGTTCCTATGTCCACATTGTGATAACGTTGGTTGCACTTTTTTGGAACATCCGAAAATGTGTCAGGATAGGTTTGCAGAAAGATAGTGTTACTACTTGGTGCTCTGCAACTCCTGACCCTGGAGGATGGTTGAGTTAGGAAACCTGATTGAACCTCTGGAATTGTGTACAAGGAATCAGGGTTGTCCATAGGGTCAGGGACAGGATAAAGTCATCACTGGGGCCTTAGTTGGTTGAAAGAATACTGTAATCTGATTAATGTGGTAGACTTTACCTGCATTGGGATTGTCAGGAGGTGCTACCATGTAGTTTAAATCAGAATTCTTTTTTCTTATCTGCATTGGTCCCTTGTCACACCTTGATTTCAGGGTGTGACCAGGCACAGGCTCCAGGACCAACACCTTGTCTCCTGGTTAAAGGAGCGAAATTTAGAAGTTTCGTCATACCTGTTTTATGTTTTGAGAGGATTTTAAATTGGCCTTACCCAGCTGTCGGGCCATGTGCAATCTTGATTAAGGATCGTACGATGTTTTGTAGGCATCTTCTCTCATTCATCCTTCCTTGAGCACATGTTGGGGGCCTCTCACATTATGCCCAAAAATCATATCAAAAGGACTGTACCCAGTTGATTCCTATACAGTTTGTCACATTGCAAACAACAACAGAGGAAATGATTCTTCCCAGTTTGCAGGAAAATGCCTGCAATACAAGTACATCTTACTTTAAGGTTTGGTGAAACCTTACCAAGGCACCGTAGGACTAAGTATTATAGGCTGTGGAAAGTTTTTGATTAATTCCTAGCCTAGTTAAAGCTTCTCTGAATGATTTTGCTGGTTGGTAGATAAGACATAGGCAACTTTATTCCGAAACGTTTCGCCTACACAGTAGGCTTCTTCAGTCGAGTACAGAAAGTAGGCAGGAGCAGTAGAGATGTGAAGACGATGTAATCAGTCCATCACCCTTGAAGTCGTAGATTTGAGGTTGTCAGTCCCTCAGCCTGGAGAAGTTCTGTTCCAGACTTTGGAACAGAACAAAGTCCACATGGGACCGACCCACATAGGGCTGGCGCTCAGTTTAAATTCTCGCCTATATTTGGTGGGTGCAGCTACTTTCAAAGTATAATTAGCGAAATCTCCGTCACTCAAACACTAAAAATGTCAACCACAGTACGCTGAAATTGTCTCCTCTTCTATCAGAACTTTTCCTTAGCAAATTCACGTTGCTCCCTGGCATTGTCAGGTTTGAGTTTAGCCAACTCAAGTGCTAATGAAGCTGACTTCTCCCTAGAGAACCCTGTTTCACCACCCATTTCCCCAAATGGCTGTTGGTCAGGTTGCTCAGGAATCTGCCCTCCTGCATTATGAAGGAACCGAAGCTCTCGTGGCAACAGTTTGGAACGCGCATTGTTACTCGAGTCAACATTTAATTTGTTGCGTATACACTCACTAAGCTGTGCAGCAGTAAGAGTTCGTTGATACTCTATGCCAATAGCATGAGCAATTCGGCAGCAGCACTTTGGAGATAGTCTGGCAAATTTTGCAGGTTATGCTCAGGCGCCAGTCGCCTAACACGTGTCGGCGGCATAACCCACTATAACAAAACACTGATTGCAGTATGCTCTAAGCAACACGAAGCAATAGCACTCAATTTTTCAGGTTGCAATGCAATACTGGCAGGCTCGTAGAGATAATTCAGAGACAAAATTCAGGACAAGCACCTATTAATACAAGCATAGGTGTAGACTGGCCTGTACACGATAACCACTTAGGAACAAGCTAAAAGGCAGGTGAGTACAGCTGTGTACAATGAGGCGAATATAAGCACAAGACAAGGTTGTCTTGTGCTTATATTTGCCTCATTATATTTACCTTCACAGCTGGTCACCATAGTGACCAGCTGTGAAGGTGAGTCTGCAAAGGCTGCTTCACGAGTGTACCACATCGCTTTACAGCTTTGGCATGCTTTCTTGTGACAGGCTGGTTGATAAACCTTTGATGGGTTTCAAGAGTCTCACTACTCGAAGCCCGGCCGTGGGCCAGGCTTGTCTAGTGCTTGCCTTGTCAATGATTGTATAATGGTACTGGTATAATGATGGGGCCCCTTCCCGTTAAACGCTTCTCACCTGGTTTACTGGTCGAGAGGCGTGCATATATGGGGGTGTAGCATACGCTAAATAAAATGTAACATATACTCTTAGCGTGTCACAGCCACCTGCAAGATCAAGTGGTAAGACCACCTGCAAGATAGAGCAGTTTGAGACATTCTGGATCACTCGTACGTGCTGGGGCACTGCTACGTACTAGGCACGACACAAGTTGTGTAACTTTGACAGTACTTGTACGTGTCTCCGCAGATTTTTTTTCTTCTATACTGAAAGTTGAAATTTTTTTCCTCAACTCTGGCATCAGATTGAAGCTTCTGCTGTGGAATACATCTGTTGTTCTAATGTTATGCAAACTTGGAATAGTTGTTAGTGATGTAGTATCACCACCCTCCCTGGTTGTAGTGTAGTGTAGTTGTTGATGTAGCAGCACCAACCTCCCTGGTTGTAGTGTAGTGTAGTTGTTGATGTAGCAGCACCAACCTCCCTGGTTGTAGTGTAGTGTAGTTGTTGATGTAGCAGCACCAACCTCCCTGGTTGTAGTTAATGTAGCAGCACCACCCTCCCTGGTTGTAGTGTAGTTGTTGATGTAACAGCACCAACCTCCCTGGATGTAGTGTAGTGTAGTTATTGATGTAGCAGCACCAACCTCCCTGGATGTAGTGTAGTATGTAGTTAATGTAGCAGCACCACCCTCCCTGGTTGTAGTGTAGTGTAGATGTTGTAGCAGCACCACAACCCTTCCTGGTTGTAGTGTATTGTAGTTGTTGATGTAGCAGCACCACCCTTCCTGGATGTAGTGTAGTATGTAGTTGTTGGTGTAGCAGCACCACAACCCTTCCTGGTTGTAGTGTATTGTAGTTGTTGATGTAGCAGCAGTTGTAGTGCATTATGTAGTTGATGTAGCAGCACCACCCTCCCTGGTTGTAGTGTAGTTATGTAGTTGATGTAGCAGCACCACCCTCCCTGGTTGTAGTGTATTATGTATGTTGATGTAGCAGCACCACCCTAGTAGTGGTTAGTAGTTGATGTAGCAGCACCACCCTCCCTGGTTGTAGTGTAGTATGTTGTTGATGTAGCAGCACCACCCTCCCTGGTTGTAGTGTAGTATGTAATCGTTGGTGTAGCAGCACCACCCTTCCTGGTTGTAGTGTAGTATTTACGTAGTTGTTGGTGTAGCAGCACCACCCTCCCTGGTTGTAGTGTAGTATGTTGTTGATGTAGCAGCACCACCCTCCCTGGTTGTAGTGTAGTATGTAATCGTTGGTGTAGCAGCACCACCCTTCCTGGTTGTAGTGTAGTATGTACGTAGTTGTTGGTGTAGCAGCACCACCCTCCCTGGTTGTAGTGTAGTATGTACGTAGTTGTTGGTGTAGCAGCACCACCCTCCCTGGTTGTAGTGTAGTATGTACGTAGTTGTTGGTGTAGCAGCAGCACCCTTTCTGGTTGAAGTGTAGTATGTAGTTGTTGGTGTAGCAGCACCACCCTCCCTGGTTGTAGTGCATTATGTAGTTGATGTAGCAGCACCACCCTCCCTGGTTGTAGTGCATTATGTAGTTGATGTAGCAGCACCACCCTCCCTGGTTGTAGTGCATTATGTAGTTGATGTAGCAGCACCACCCTCCCTGGTTGTAGTGCATTATGTAGTTGATGTAGCAGCACCACCCTCCCTGGTTGTAGTGCATTATGTAGTTGATGTAGCAGCACCACCCTCCCTGGTTGTAGTGCATTATGTAGTTGATGTAGCAGCACCACCCTCCCTGGTTGTAGTGCATTATGTAGTTGATGTAGCAGCACCACCCTCCCTGGTTGTAGTGCATTATGTAGTTGATGTAGCAGCAGCACCCTTTCTGGTTGTAGTGTATTATGTAGTTGATGTAGCAGCACCACCCTCCCTGGTTGTAGTGTATTATGTAGTTGATGTAGCAGCACCACCCTCCCTGGTTGTAGTGTATTATGTAGTTGATGTAGCAGCACCACCCTCCCTGGTTGTAGTGCATTATGTAGTTGATGTAGCAGCAGCACCCTTTCTGATTGAAGTGTAGTATGTAGTTGTTGGTGTAGCAGCACCACCCTCCCTGGATGTAGTGCATTATGTGGTTGATGTTAACAAGTTCTTCTGAAGAACTTGTTATTCATAATTTACCATTGCCAGTTCCTACTATCATTAAACTTATTAAACTTTGCATTGTTAATGCAAAATTTGTATTTAATGATAAGTTTTATACTCAGAAATTTGTCGGTTTTTTCATCAGTGTTTTTGAGAGCTTTGCGTATTTGTAGTCCAGAGTTCATAGATGAAGAAATATTAAAAATTTATGAAATAGCTAATGATCTGAAATACCCAAGAAACGTAATTGATAAATCTTTTAAAATTGCTAGAAATACTTTTTACGATTCAGAAAGGGACAACCAGCCTTATTCAACTAAAAATATGTTGGTTCTCCCTTACCAGGAAAACTTGGTTGATATGCCTTCTCTTAAGACTTTTAATATCAAAGTTGTATTTAAAAATCTTGATACAGTAAAAAAACTTTTGATAAAAAAATTACCCCCAAAATGCTGATGGATGTGTCTATAAGATTCCTTGTAATATTTGTGATAAAGTTTATGGTCAAACTGGTAAAAGTCTCAAACTAAGATTAAAAAAAAATATGGCCTTAGAACTGGATAAGGCTCTAATTAATATGAATATTTCCTTTGGTGTATATAAATTGGATTCATTTATAATTAATAAAATTTGGGAAGAATTCAGTGATACATTAAACAGGTAATAAATCTTATTTCTTGGGTAGAGTATTAGGTGTGTTTCACTGAGTCGTGTGTCGTCACGCGTGTTTGAGGTGTTGCTTTGTTGTGGGATGTGATGGTGTAGTCTTGACCCTTGATGTACTGTTTTTATAGTTCCTTGATAATGTCAGAAGTCATGAAAGCGCTTGGAATTTCACTATTCATTCACACTGGTTGTTTTGCATATATATATATATATATATATATATATATATATATATATATATATATATATATAGTAACCATGGACGAGTGGTATTGATTAATAACAACACTGCGCTAGCCAAGGATTCGAACCCATGTTGTATTGGCCTGCCTCATGGTAAGCGAGAACCAGATGACGCTTTAAACCACAGGGTTGGGTGGTCCTGTGGTTTAAAGCGTTATGTGGTTCTCGCTTACCATGAGGCAGGCCAGTACAACATGGGTTCGAATCCTTGGCTAGGGCTGTGTTGTTAGTGATATATATATATATATATATATATATGTGTGTGTGTGTGTGTGTGTGTGTGTGTGTGTGTGTGTGTGTGTGTGTGTGTGTGTGTGTGTGTATGTATGTATATATATAACGAAGCAGTAACTCTCTAACTGCTTCTTTAACACAGTTAAGGTACTAACAGATATCTTCTTCGAGGGGCCAGGCCGAGGTTTGGTAGACGGTAACTCGACACCGCCACCAGCCTGGAAACGCTGCACCCAGTTCCTCACTGAACGCTCACACGCACTAACATTCTCCATTATTTCTTTCGTCTGGTCCCCAGCTTTGTAAAGCCCTATGACTTGAGCTATAGTTTCAGGTGTTAAAGACTTTCTTTTACCCATAATCAAAGATGTATAGCCCCAAAATCAAAGGGAACACCGGACAAAAGATAGGCCGGATGAGAGACAAAAGTGCAACACTTCCTCTCAACACGGCAGCCACGTGAGCAATGAGAAGTCACTGTGAAGTGTGGTGGCAGGCCAAGATGTCATGCTTATGGCTGCTACCCAGCAGAATGCACTGACGAAAAAAGACCCCACCTATATAGTAGGTCTTTGATTTTCGTCACGGCATTATGCCGAGGCACTCGCCCGGCATAATACCGTCACGAGCGCTGTATATACTAGGTAATAGGTTTGTAGACAGCAACTACCCAGGGAGATATGCTTTACATGGTGATAGGATTGTTGGTGTAATTTTTTTGTCACACAAACACGTGGGATACCAGGTATATCTTGCTACTTCTACTTACACTTAGGTCAACTACACATGAATGTACACGCATATATCTACATACCCATCTGGGTTTTCTGTTTTCCTAATAGTTCTTGTTCTTCTTTATTTCATCTTATCTCCATGGGAAAGTGGAACAGAATTCTTCCTCCATAAGCCATGCGTGTACAGGAAACCACATCAGTGGGGGGGAATTTGAAGACGCTCAGATGAGTCATTTTCGAGTTATAGCACGGATTCCAACGATTCCAAGTTTTTGTTTTTTTTGTTTTTGTTATATTGCTACATCAAATTTGCCAGCACAAAAACGATAATTAATTGGTACTGTCCTGGACATAAGTAATAGGTACTATCCTGGACATAAGATAATAAATACTGTCCTGGACATGATTAAAGGTACTATCCTGCACATAAGATAATAGGTACTATCCTGGACATAAGATGTATCAGCCATACATATTAAAACTCTTCTGAAGAGGTCAACTGAAACTTACTGAAAGTGATTTAACGGGAATAAAAAATTCACACTAATCCAGTCTGCTCCTGCACGTTGAGTGTCACTCTCCGCCGTCCTAGAATTTTCTGCCACCTTTTGTGAAGGTTTGAAGCTCCGCCACTGAAGATTTTGGAAGTTATCCCAGCCATTCAAAGATGATTTGAATGGCTTCAGTAACTTTGGTATGGAGCGCCTGTACATGCCAGTTGTTCTAGAATTTGATTCTCTATACCGTACTCGAGTGTTGAAAATTTAAGCCGATTGAATGAGGCTTTCTTGAATTTTGAGCAAAATACAATCAAAAAGCAGGGGAAGAAAATATGAAAAGAAAAAAAATCAGGCAACCTCTTGAAGGTTCCTTTTCAGGGATACATAAAAATAAATGGTCCAAGTCAGACGTCGTCGTAAGCTCTTTTCTATGTGTGGATTATATGTTTATTGTGCATTAATAATAATATATAAAAGTGAAAATGTAAAGAAATGTCGCAAAGAAGGAGGCAGCTTTGAGATAGGCGAGTGTTCCCACCATCTTCCTGAAATGTCTGAAATCCTGGAAGAACAAAAAGTCATAAACGAAGAAATATGACTCAGCATATGCGATTGATTCACCAAGAAGTTGGCAGACGGTGACAACGAGGTAGTAAAGAAGTTTTAACAGCCGGGGAGAGACAACCAACACCAGGTGGACGCAAGGACCTACCATTTTAGCGACGTATGTCCAGATAGTCATATCTTCGCAAATTATTGGCGGAATTTGCTGATATTTGAACCTATTCGCAATTCGGTTGAAATCATATCACATATTTAAGCTATTTAGTCAATCATGTGTCAGAGACAGACGGTCAGAAAGTTTGCCAACGTGTGTGTATCCTCTGGTGTTGCTGCAGTGAATAAATAAACTGTGCTCACCACTGTCACTTGGGGATAATATAACCACCGCAGGATACATCAGACCTTTAGCAAACATTAATGCTGCGGATGTGGTGTGTGTGTGTGTGTGTGTGTGTGTGTGTGTGTGTGTGTGTGTGTGTGTGTGTGTGTGTGTACGTGCGTGCGTGCGTGCGTGCTCACCCAGGTGTGTTTGGAAACGACGAGACACACCTGATTCCGCCTCTTGGGTTGACTTAGATATCTGCTGTATTTTGGCCATCCAGGCTCTGTCATACTTACTCTGGTCTCCGGAGAGACCATTCACCACCTCTTCGTTTATCTTTTTCCATTTTTTAATTACCTCAGTGCTAAACAAATACTTGTTAACGCCACTTTTTCTATCTACCCTGCTATTACTTTTTAAAATTTTATAAGTCGTAATCACATCTTTCCTCCCGAGTCGTCAGATTCACTTCAAGGTTTTATGCATAAATCAGTCCTTTGAGCGAATATCTGGACATTCTCTGGGTTTAGCGCATGATTATTTTGATGGGACTTCACGCCGGAGTTATGTTGTCCAGGAGCTGTATGTTGTGTATAATCTCTTAAACCATTCATTAGTTTTTGTCCTGAATGCTGTGATCGGGATGAAATCTTACCTACCTGGAGGGTGTTTCGGGAGTCAAGGCCTGATCAGCCAGGCTGTTATTGCCGGCAGCACGCAATCCAACGTACAAATCACAGCCCGGCTAAAACAAAATGTGTACAAATTAAATAAGTCGAAAAATAAACAGATGGGTGTTCAACTTTCTAAAAGATTTAATCTAATACTCTGTAATGTAGGATCAGATTGTTCCAGTGAAAACATCATTTCCATAATTTTCTTTCACTTTCTCATCTATGACATAAACACAAATCATATCACTATTATCCTTAGTAGATAATACTTTATTTTATATGGGGGTACCACATACTGAGCTAACAACTAACATCTTAGCTGATATAAACCAGGTGTTCCAGTCAGGGTAAATGTAAGTTACGTTATTTTTTAAACATGGACTAAAAAATGGAACAGGGTATAGAACGCAAACCATTCAGTTGAGCAGGAGAGGAATGTAAGTACTGATGCCAGAGTTACACTCAAGGATCACTGTAATATTACTATCACAACCATCAGGAAAATGGCTGAATAACAAGAACTTTCAAAATACGAGATGGCAAGTCATTGATGATATTCTTGAAGTCACTTGTCCTCTTTAGACTGGAATATTGCCATACACTGACACTTCCATTTAAAGCAAACGAAATTACAGATCTGGAATATATGTCTAATCAAAGGTAGAAGTTTTCAAGGAGAAACTGGGAATCGACCTTCGCTATGTGAAAGGTTACCCACTGTGATTGCTTTACGGGCCGGTAGGTCTGCTAGTAACAACAGTCTGCTTTACCAGGCAGTTAACACGGAAACCTGGCCTCAAACCTGTCTGTGAGGGTAGAACCCTCGACACTAGTCACAGGTATGGTATGAAGAATACACAGTAAACATTCACTGTATAAATTTTCCAAACATATAAATTACTGGGAATGATCAGTCTTTCATACTGTACTCCCTGGAATGCAGAAAAGAAAATACATCTTTTTGATACCTGGATATTACTGGAGGGAATGCTTCCAAACTATATCCTGAAATTACTCCCTAAGAAAGTAGGTGCAGCATATTTCCAATGAAAAGCGGAGTTGCAAGGAACACACTAAGAGGTAACTCACTAAGAATAAACAACTCAAAATATTCAAAACACTTCCTTCATAAACTTGGAGACTTTCCAATAGTCCCATGTCTTAATGAGGGAATTAACGGGTTCCTCATTAACTGGTATTGGGTGTTAGTTTGGATGGCGTGCTGCTAGCACAAATAGCATGAATGATCAGGTCAGCAACCAGAGGCTTGGTTCAGGAACGCGGAGTGGGGACAGTAACCTCTCTCCTCCCTTCCCTCCCTCAAAACATCAACAGGTCAGTAGTGAGTGCGTTTACCTAAAATATGTTCTCCTTAAGTAAGGTAACGTCAAATGTACGATAACCTCACCTAAAGAATGGTAACTTCTCCAAGAATAAGGTAATTATATCTAGAGTAGGGTAGTACACCTAGAATAAGGTAACTATACCTAGAGTAAGATTACGCCTAGAGCACGGTAACTACACCTAGAGTAAGGTAACTACAACTTGGGTAAGGTAACTACACCCAGGGTAAGATAACTACGCCAAGGATAAGATTACACCAAGGATAAGATTACACCTAGGGTAAGGTAACTACACCTAGGGTAAGATAACTACACCTAGGGTAAGGTAACTACACATAAAGTAAGGTAATTACACCTTGGGTAAGGTAACTGTATCTAGCAGCGAAGAGTGTGGGTCTTACAGTGGTGGGGGTGGATAGTGCCAAACCAGTGCCTGGCCTCACGCTCCGGTGCCGCCCGCTTTGTTGTCCACCGTAGCGAATCTGTCCGTCTGTGTCCTGCTGCTGCTGTCTGCCACTACCTGCTGCTGCTGCTGTCTGCCACTACCTGGTGCTGTCTGCCACTACCTGCTGCTTCTGCTGTCTGCCACTACCTGCTGCTTCTTCTGCTGTCTGCCACTACCTGCTGCTGTCTACCACTACCTGCTGCTGCTGTCTGCCACTACCTGCTGCTGCTGCTATCTCTTCTACTGCTGTTGCTGTATTGTCGGTTTAGTAATGTTACTCTTTAAGTCACTTGTTCTCGGAATATAACTGTACACTAACAGCCCCTCTAAGGCTGGAGAAAATACAAAGAACCTTCACTGCTCGTATAAGTTCAGTCAAGCTCCAAAATTATGGGGAACACCTGAAGTCCCTTGAACTGTTCTCCTTGGAACGTAGGCCAGGAAGATACTTCAGAATTTACGCACGTAAAATTCTGGAGGGATAGGTTCCAAATCTGCACACCGAAATTGCTCCCCACGCAAGCAACAGACTCGGTAAAAGGTGCAAAATAACCGCAGTGAAAAGCAGTGGTGAAATGAGTACTTTGAGATAATTCATTAAGTGTAAAGGAGCTAACACTTTCGAATAACCTTCATAAATAAGGAGATTTACCAGCAGACCTCTGTCTGTCTGTCTTTAAGAGAGAACCGGATCATTTCCTTAAGTTAATTCCTGATCAGCCCTAGCTGTTATCTAAGCTGGAGTGCGTTCGGCTAGCACCAAGAGCTTACTTGATCAGGTCAAGGATACGCTGATAAGGACAGACATAAGTTTTTTGGAAAAAGCATTCCAAGTATAAATTAAGCTTTCTCGGAAATGCTAGCGCACACAAGCCTAGGTCACGAGAACACAAGTATAAAACCGCCGATATCAACACAGATTATTCAGTCACCAGCAAATATAAGAGAAAATTAAAACAAATTGGAATAAATACCAGATGAAAGGGATGAAAGAAAACTGCAAAGAAGGAAACACCTGAAGCTGCAGCAACACTGAAACAAATAATCACACAAATACTCACCTGATGACAGACATCATCACAGGTGGAGCCATGAAACATAAAATATATAATACTATGCCATGGAAATATTTATATATTGCAACTCTAGAACGATAAAAAAGGAATAATTTTATAAACGCACACTGCAGAGAATAACTGAATATGTTAACACTGTGGCTCAGGAAGAAAGCTGTGATACTCTTGTGCAGAGATGTACAATCTTCACTTAGTAAACAATAATGTACAACCTAGGATACCAGGACATTCATGTGAAATACACGGAAGAGTACAGATTTATGCGATGAGCGTTTTGCACCTTTACCTTTCATATACCTTTGATGAGTTTCGAGAGCCTCACTATTTTTGGAGCCCGGCCATGGGCCAGGCTCGTCTGGTGCTTGCCTGGTTATTACAATCCAGGTTCTCAAAGGCCTGTTATCCTGGGTGTAAAGGGATCAAAATGAACACAGCAGAAAAACTTTGAATTATATTATCCTTCACCAAGTATAAACAGCAGTATGTACACTATATACAATATGTACAGCAATAGGTATTAGTGCATGTCACAGTAATCATGGCAGAATAGCAGTCAAGAGAAAGACCACTGTGCTTCAACCAGCTCTAGAATGGAAATGACACGGGTGAAAACGTGAGTGGTAAACACGTCACCTTCACAATTGCCAGATCCACCTTCTCATTGGCTCAACCTAGATACTGATCTGACGATGGGGCCCCGTTCAATCGTCAGATCCTTAGCATCTGGTTCGCTGGTTGGTAAGGTAGCCTTACGCAACCAGCAGCAACACTGGTCAACCAGGCTGTTGCTGCTGGAGGCCCGCTACCCCACATTTCCATCACAGCCTGGTTGATCTGGCACCTGGTGAAGATACTTGTCCAGTTTCCTCTTGAAGGCTTCTACACCTGTTCCAGCCGTGTTTCTGATATCTTCTCTTAAGATGTTGACTAGTCTGGGGGATCACGAATGTTGATACAGTGTTCCCTTGTTATCCTCACGGCACACCTGCTTTTCACTGGGTTTATTCTGCACTTCCATATTTCTCACTCCAGTATGTTGTTATGGCAGTATGCAGATTTGGGACCAGGTCCTCGAGTACTTGCCAGGTACATATTATCATGTATCTCTCTCCTCCGCTCCAGTGAGTACATGTTCAAGACTTTAAGATGTTCCCAGTAATTTAGGTGCTTTACTGGCTCAGTGTGAGCCGTAAACGATCTCTGTATTTGTTCCAGCTCTGATATTCCTCCTGCCCTGAACGAGGTCATCAGCACTGAGCAATATTCTAAATGAGGGAGCACTAGCAATTTGAAGTGTGTCACCATTGGCATTATTTCCCTTGTTTTGAAAGTTCTCAATACCCACCCCGTCATCTTCCTGGCTGTCGTGATCTTTGTCTTATTATATTATTTAAAAGAAAGGTCAGCTGACATAATTATTCCTAAACAAGACAAAATAAATGAAGATAGAAATTGAAATAAAAAGCTAGAAAACTCACTACGTACGACGGCCAGATGTGATAGCATTAAGAGAGAGAACGTGAAGGTATTATTTACACAATGATCACACCAGAATCACTACACCCCAGCACTACAATGATCACACCAGAATCACTACACCCCAGCACTACAATGATCACACCAGAATCACTACACCCCAGCACTACAATGATCACACCAGAATCACTACACCCCAGCACTACAATGATCACACCAGAATCACTACACCCCAGCACTACAATGATCACACCAGAATCACTACACCCCAGCACTACAATGATCACACCAGAATCACTACACCCCAGCACTACAATGATCACACCAGAATCACTACACCCCAGCACTACAATGATCACACCAGAATCACTACACCCCAGCACTACAATGATCACACCAGAATCACTACACCCCAGCACTACAATGATCACACCAGAATCACTACACCCCAGCACTACAATGATCACACCAGAATCACTACACCCCAGCACTACAATGATCACACCAGAATCACTACACCCCAGCACTACAATGATCACACCAGAATCACTACACCCCAGCACTACAATGATCACACCAGAATCACTACACCCCAGCACTACAATGATCACACCAGAATCACTACACCCCAGCACTACAATGATCACACCAGAATCACTACACCCCAGCACTACAATGATCACACCAGATTCAGTACACCCCAGCACTACAATGAAAGAGTACACGTACTGGGCTGAAAGAGTACACATACAGGGCAGAAAGAGTACACATACTGGACTGAAACAGAGTACACATACTGGACTGAAGCAGAGTACACATACTGGACTGAAACAGAGTACACATACTGGACTGAAACAGAGTACACATACTGGACTGAAGCAGAGTACACATACTGGACTGAAACAGAGTACACATACTGGACTGAAGCAGAGTACACATACTGGACTGAAACAGAGTACACATACTGGACTGAAACAGAGTACACATACTGGACTGAAGCAGAGTACACATACTGGGCTGAAACAGAGTACACATACTGGACTGAGAGTACACATACTGGACTGAAACAGAGTACACATACTGGACTGAAACAGAGTACACATACTGGACTGAAACAGAGTACACATACTGGGCTGAAACAGAGTACACATACTGGACTGAAACAGAGTACACATACTGGGCTGAAACAGAGTACACATACTAGACTGAAACAGAGTACACATACTAGACTGAAACAGAGTACACATACTGGGCTGAAACAGAGTACACATACTAGACTGAAACAGAGTACACATACTGGACTGAAACAGAGTACACATACTGGACTGAAACAGAGTACACATACTAGACTGAAACAGAGTACACATACTGGACTGAAACAGAGTACACATACTGGGCTTACCAGCAAACTATGTGGAAAAGAGAGTGTCTTTTTTTTTTTACACAGGGTTTGACAAGGTTAAGGATCCCAAAGAAAACAGATTCTTTATTAGCATGTTTTAAAAGCAGCCCTCCTCAGAAACAAAGTTCCTTTATTAATATCCTTCTCACAGAAACAAAGGAAGTTCCTTTATTAATATCCTTCTCACAGAAACAAAGGAAGTACCTTTATTAATATCCTTCTCACAGAAACAAAGGAAGTTCCTTTATTAATATCCTTCTCACAGAAACAAAGGAAGTTCCTTTATTAATATCCTTCTCGCAGAAACAAAGGAAGTTCCTTTATTAATATCCTTCTCACAGAAACAAAGGAAGTACCTTTATTAATATCCTTCTCACAGAAACAAAGGAAGTTCCTTTATTAATATCCTTCTCACAGAAACAAAGGAAGTTCCTTTATTAATATCCTTCTCACAGAAACAAAGGAAGTTCCTTTATTAATATCCTTCTCACAGAAACAAAGGAAGTTCCTTTATTAATATCCTTCTCACAGAAACAAAGGAAGTTCCTTTATTAATATCCTTCTCACAGAAACAAAGGAAGTTCCTTTATTAATATCCTTCTCACAGAAACAAAGGAAGTACCTTTATTAATATCCTTCTCACAGAAACAAAGGAAATTCCTTTATTAATATCCTTCTCACAGAAACAAAGGAAGTTCCTTTATTAATATCCTTCTCACAGAAACAAAGGAAGTTCCTTTATTAATATCCTTCTCACAGAAACAAAGATAGCCCTTTATAGACATCCTTCTCAGAGAACCAAAGATAGTTCCTTTAAGAACAGTCTTGTCACAGAAAAGAAGAACCTTCCTTTAAGAACAGCCTTCTCTCAGGAACAGATAATGTAGCTTTTAGAGAAACACATGCCTGATGTTTCTTGAAGAGTGAGGCTTAGATAGCTAAATGTGTGTACAAGTGATAAACTCTGTAAGTGACACCAGTCACTTAGTGTGTCTGTGAAAGTGTCACTTTATATGACAACCACAAATGTTGAGATGATGATGATTTCAGAGCAGTCTTACTGCTAGTACTGCCAGCCACCTGCTGCTGCTGTTGCTGCTGCCGCCGCCTGGGCAAACACTTCGTCATCTGTTCAGGTTATTGGTGTTAAATACCTTTCTCCCTTTACTGTTGCTGCTACCTTCATCACCGTTGTTACTTTCATCACCGTTGCAGTTACTTTCATCACTGTTGCCGCTGCTTTCATCACCGTTGCTGTTGCTGTCATTACCGTTGCTGCTGCTTTCATCACTGTTGCTGCTACTTTCCTCAATGTTAATGCTACTTTCCTCACTGTTGTTACTTTCTATTGCGACCCAGAGAAAGGACACAGTAAATATTTTGTATATAAATTTTATTCATATAATTTTATATTGCTGATGTTTTCATTAATAGCTCAAATGAAAATTTCGTGTTTTATGTTATTATTTGACTTGTTATATTAACTTGTGTAGGTAGGATGTAACTACACTTCTCACTGTGCTTGCTATTGGAGAGTTTTGACTGGCTGCCAGCACTTGCAAGCTACCTGCCCGCTTGTTATATTGTTCGTGTCAAGCGCTACCTGGTACCCAACCTGATGTTGTTATTGCTGGACCTGTCTCGCCCCCCCTCCCCCCCTCTCTCTCTCTCTCTCTCTCTCTCTCTCTTTATATTTTTCTCTTGCTACTGCTCGTTGATGAAACATCATCTCTTTGTTATGTCATATCGTTTTATTTAGACTCTGTTTTTGGTAGAGTATGTCTTCAATGGAAAGTCAGGACGTACTTCTCGTAACTCTGTGCAACTCTGTTCTTAGAGAATTATTAAGGCTTAGCAATATTTTGACATTTTCAAAGTTTGTGTCGTGGAGACACTATATGTCATTACGATTTCGTGAGTCACTATATGTCTGGTCCCGAGTTCAACTGTAGACCCACATTTGTTCTGGCATCTATGCACTGTTGTAGTCGGGAAATTGGAATTGTTGAATTGGAATTAGGGAGTTTGATGACTTTTGTGTAGGATCTGTTTAAGGTCTGCAGTTAGGGTCTTCTGTGTTCCTGATGCTGTGCTGTTTACTTCTGCTTCGAGCATTATTGTTGTTTGGCGAATGGATCGTCACCTTGTCCATGCAAGCTGTTTATTTGCCTTGTTGGTTGAGAAGTTTGCTTATTTAGGGACTTGTCAATTACATATTAAGTTTAAGTCGAGTCAGTCCGAGCACATATTGAGCACTTACACAAACACTCACACTTACACACTATTGCTGTTGTACTTTTAAGTACTTCTCGTCATAGCAACGTACCAGGCGTTACTTATTAAGATCAGTTAAGTATTTTATCAAATGTGCCCTTAGCACCATATGATTATATGTACAGAATAAGTATGATATATAAGTATACCAAGTTATACTCCAAGAGTTATGTAGGAGCTTATCTCCTAAATTATTCAAGTTACATTAACTGTAACTATTACCACCTAGACGCCATAGTTATTAAAGATCTGAACTTTTATTTAGTTGGATTGTATTCATCCGGTTGTAATCTCATTCTGTTGAGAAGCCACCTAATTTTACAGGCTAGGTGGACTAGAATACTCTCTGACAAACTGTTATAAAACCAGAAATAGGCTGGATACTAGAAGGGGATCAGTAAGTTGACCTAGTATTCTCTGGAGATATCTTCACTTAATAGATGTCGCATTTTGTAACACCTTCCTAACTGCTGCTAATACTTTCCTTATTATTGCTGACGCTTTCCTCACTGCTGCTGCTACTTTCCTCCTCATTGCTGCTACTTTTCTCATCACTGCTGTTACCTGAAGTGTGCTGTTGGTACAGCCCCGGTACACTCATAACAGTACCCTCAACAACGTGAGAGGTGTGCTGGTGGTACAACTCTGGTACACTCATTGCAGCACCCTCAACAAGAGGTGTGCTGGTGGTACAACTCTGGTACACTCATAGCAGCACCCTCAACAGTGTGAGGTGTGCTGCTGGTACAACTCTGGTACACTCATAACAGCACCCTCAACAGTGTGAGGTGTGCTGGTGGTACAACTCTGGTACACTCATAGCAGCACCCTCAACGGTGTGAGAGGTGTGCTGGTGGTACAACTCTGGTACACTCATAGCAGCACCCTCAACAATGTGAGAGGTGTGCTGGTGGTACAACTCTGGTACACTCATAGCAGCACCCTCAACAGTGTGAGAGGTGTGCTGGTGGTACAACTCTGGTATACATAGCAGCACCCTCAACAGTGTGAGAGGTGTGTTGGTGGTACAACTCTGGTACACTCATAGCAGCACCCTCAACAGTGTGAGAGGTGTGCTGGTGGTACAACTCTGGTACACATAGCAGCACCCTCAACAACGTGAGAGGTGTGTTGGTGGTACAACTCTGGTACACTCATAGCAGCACCCTCAACAACGTGAGAGGTGTGCTGGTGGTACAACTCTGGTACACTCTTAGTGGCACCCTCAACAATGATTGCTCTCAGTGATGTTTGTAATTATGCCAACTTGTCTTCCACCAGCTTGTCTGACTTTTATTACTGGCACAGACTCTGGAGGGTATTGTTTGTCACCCTCAACACGTGATGGAGGGAGGGAGGTCTGGAGGGTATTGTTTGTAACCTTCAGCACGTGTTGGAGGGAGGTTTATAGGGTATTGTTGGTAACCTTCAACATTGATGGAGAGAAGAAGGTATTGAAGGTATTGTTGGTAACCTTCAAAATTGTTGGAGGGAAGGAGGTATTGAAGGTATTGTTGGTAACCTTCAACATTGTTGGAGGGAAGAAGGTATTGAAGGTATTGTTGGTAACCTTCAAAATTGTTGGAGGGAAGGAGGTATTGAAGGTATTGTTGGTAACCTTCAAAATTGTTTGAGGGAAGGAGGTATTGAAGATATTGTTGGTAACCTTTAAAATTGTTTGAGGGAAGGAGGTATTGAAGGTATTGTTGGTAACCTTCAAAATTTTTTGAGGGAAGGAGGTATTGAAGGTATTGTTGGTAACCTTCAAAATTGTTGGAGGGAAGGAGGTATTGTTGGTAACCTTCAAAACTGTTGGAGGGAAGGAGGTAACTCCTTCCCTCAGCATTGTTGGAGGGAAGGAGGTATTGAGGGTATTGTTGGCAGCCTTCAACATTATTGGAGGGACGGAGGTATTGAGGGTATTGTTGGTAACCTTTAAGACGTTGTACATGGATCCTAGAAGATTGTCGTGGTGCTTTGATGCTTTTGTGGTGTCTTTGCTGTAATGGTGCTATCGTGGCGCACTAATAACGCTTTAATGGTGCTGTTATGGGGTACCAAACTATTTTCACTTACTTGTATTCGCGCGAGTCGAGTCTTGACTCCTGTCCACCGCCTCTTAATCTTGGAGCGGCTTGTCACAACTGGTAGACTATGGTGATAGGTTTCCGGAGGCTATAAAAGAATCTGAAAACGCAGAATTGGTCTGCATGTGCTTTGCTAAGGCATTAACACATGTGATCATGGAGTGATAGCTCATATAATAGTCATTAGTTATAACAGGAAAATTACGAAAATGGATGTAGAATTTTGTAACAAATAGAGCACAAAAAAGTAGTAGTAAATAAAGAAAAATTTAGCTTTAGCAAAGTAAAAAATTCACTGTTTCTCATCCTATTGCAGACATAGGTAAAAGCACTTGACACAGGTTGGTATCATCTTTTACGGACGATACGAAAATAAGCATCAAAGTTACCTTGACAGAAGACAGGGAAATAAGCAGTCTTCCAGTGGGTAAGAGAAAATGGCGACAAATACCTCCTGCTCACATATGGAACACTAGCTACAGAAGAACAAGAGAACTATATCATACAACTTCAAGGAACATGTAAAAGACTTGAGTTTAATAACAGATGACCTGTCATTTCGAGAACATAGTGTAAATACCTTGAAGCGGAGAAAAAATAACAGGGTGGATAACGAGAACTTTCCTTACAAGAAAAATAATGTCACTGATAACACTCTTCAAATCACTTGTGCTCTCTCGTTTAGAATACTGTTCGGTGTTAACAGCTCCGTTCAAGGCAGGAGAGAGATCCGAGTAGAAAAATGTAGATTGTTTACTGCCAGCATAGAGCCAATACAGCATTTACACTATTGGGAATACCTCAGATTACTGAGCATGTACTATCTGAAGTGGAGAAGAGAGAGATACATGATAATTACACATGGAAGATACTTGAGGGCCTACCTCTAAATAAACACTCTATGAACGTGACCTGTGACCATTGTGTGAACATGACCTGCGACCCTTCACTGTGTGAACATGACCCATGACCCTTCACTGTGTGACCGTCATCTATCACCCTTCACTGTGTGAACATGACTCTTGACCCTTTACTGTGTGAACATGACCTGTGTTGCAACCCCTGAATGGGTTGCAATGATTATTATGTATATATATAATTATTACCTTTTCATTTAATTTTATATTGCTTATATTTGTGATAATAGCTAAATGGTAAATATATTGCTTTATATTGTTATTTGACGTAGCTTCTTTTGTTAGGTAGGATGTAACATATTATGTGCTCAGTTCAAGTCTTGATTTTCTAACTACTGTAATTATCGCTCTTTGCTCGTTATTCTGCCGGCTTCTGTTGCTGGGCAGTACTGTCCACGGAGTTATCACGTGGTCGAGGGGGGGTGTCCTCACCTCGCCTGAAATATTCAGTCTGCTGTAGACTTGCTTGGTGGTTGGACAGATTGTCTGTCTCATTATTCTTGTTCTGTAGAACTCTGTTCACAGAACATTGTATAGACTCAGTGATTTTCGACGTTGTACTGAGGTTGTGTGTCACATAGACACTCGAAACATCTCAGGTCCTGAGCTGGAGCTTCTCACTTAATTTGTACTGGTTTCTGTGTATTATTACAGTCAGGGATTTTCTTATGCTGAACTTAGATTCAGTAGTATGGGAGTTTTGTGACTTTTGTGGAGGATCTGCAGATGGTCCCTACTTAGTGTCGTTATATTATCTCCTTGTTCCTGATTCTGTGTCGCAGTTGCTTGTTGTATTGCTATTGGGCTTAGCATTCTTTTTATTGTTCAAGCAGACTGTTCTGGTTGCCAGTCGGTCAAGAAGTTAGTTTATTTGAGGACTTTGTCAGTCACTTATTTAAGTCTAGTCGAGTTTACCTGGAGAGTTTACCTGGAGAGAGTTTCGGGGGTCAACGCCCCCGCGGCCCGGTCTGTGACCATAGCGAACTACTTAGAGCACTTACACGTATACACACAAACTTGTACATATTTGTAATATCTTATTAAATGTTGATGTACCAGACGGTACTTAAGAATTATAAATGTGATATGTGCTTTCAGCACAATAATATTGTACTCGAGAGAATTGATATTATGTTGATTACTGTGATTAATTTAATTTAATTTAATTTGATAATATACCTCTAGACTTAATAAATTTATTAAATTTTAATTTCTCTAGTTAGTAGCCTACCAGTTGTAATCCTGAAGCACTATTGAATCATACTGAATTCTAATGGATAATTGGACAAGGATACTGACTACTTGTTACGAAAGCCCAGTAACAGGCTGGATGCTAGAAGGGCAGTCCTTTCTAGTATTCACTGGAGATTTCTAAGCTTTTAGAATCGCGTTTTTTGTAACAACTTGTGACCCATCACTGTGTGAACATGACCCGTGATCCTTCACTGTGTGAACATGACCTGTGACCCATCACTGTGTGAACATGACCCGTGACTCTTCACTGTGTGAACATGACCTGTGACCCATCACTGTGTGAACATGACCTGTGACCCATCACTGTGTGAGCATGACCTGTGACCCATCACTGTGTGAACATGACCCGTGACCCTTCACTGTGTGAACATGACCTGTGACCCATCACTGAACATGACCTGTGACTCTTCACTGTGTGAACATGACCTGTGACCCATCATTGTGTGAACATGACCTGTGACCCATCACTGTGTGAACATGACCTGTGACCCATCACTGTGTGAACATGACCTGTGACTCTTCACTGTGTGAACATGACCTGTGACCCATCACTGTGTGAACATGACCTGTGACCCATCACTGTGTGAACATGACCTGTGACCCATCACTGTGTGAACATCAACTGTCCTTGGCCTGTTATGAGCCCCACACTGAAAGTGATCAGTTGGAGTGTTCATTACATAATTACTGTCATCACCATCATCACTGTAATTACCTTCCAGTAAAAACTCAATTCGTAATTATCTCGTGATTTCAATTCTTTTTTTTACTGATCTCTTTTTTTTTTATTACCTGCACTTTCTTATTTATTGTTCAGCTATGTTATCCGCCATAAAATTCCATGTAATTTAGACATCCTTAAATACACAGAGAATATTTAAGTTTTCTTTCCATATTATTTATTAATAGGGAAAAATGTGATTAAGGAAAGTAAACAAAGAAACAAGAATGATTTGCTGGTCAATATTTACCCCATGTTGAGTATTTGTCTCATTAGCGTGGTGAACTCTTGGCTCAGCTACACAGCTCCTCGGCTCATCTTCACCACCAGATTAAGACGGACCATGAGAAGAAAACACTGTGCCACAAGTTGCTTTTAATTAGTTTACACTGCATATATATATATTGTGTGTGTGTGTGTGTGTTCCTACTTTCTTTGCCTTGCCTTGTCTTGTCTTGCTTTGCCTTGCCTAGACTTCAGACAGGGTGGTGAAGCAAATATCTCATTATCACTCTGGGGTTGTAACTCACATCTGGTGTGTGTCGATTATGTTACATTTATTCAACGTGTTACACACCCATTGTGGCATGCCCTCTCGATCAGTGAGCTAGCAATTTAGTGTGCAGCAGTTCCGGGCTCCCCCACTGTTATGCTTATTACTGGTTCAAAACAACCAGTCACGTGAAAGTCCGAATCAGAATTGGTGGACTTGTATCGTCTCTGGTCGTGAGCACTGTACTTACAATGGCTCTTGTTCCATACAATTGTAATGTACCCTCTGTACACAGTGTACATATTTATACATATTGTTGTGAAGGAATGAATAGGTAAAGATATTTATTTTTGTTTGTTTGCCTTGTCCCTTGCTCTGCCCAGTTGAGTTTGGTGACGTACTTACGAACAGGTGCTACAGGCCCGTCAGACTACCACCTGTGTTCGTAATACCTTGGTTCTGCTTCATCTAGTACATCTTGGTACTCTCTCTCGTACCGCATACCTTGGTACTCACATCTGGTATACCTTGGTATTGTCACATTTGTCTTACCTTGGTATGGCAGATGAAAGTACCAAGGTATACCAGATGTGAGTCACAACCCCAGGGTGATGAGATACTTGCTTCACCTTGTTAGAATGCAAGGTGTACGTGTGTGCTGCACGCCCTGCCTTCAAACTCACATATGGTATACCTTGGTACTCTCATCTGTCATACCAAGGTAAGACAAATGTGAGAATACCAAGGCACATCAGATGCGAGTACCAAGGTATGTGGTTATATATTCATTATGTTATGTATGTTAGTTATATATTAAATAACAAAAAAGGCACAATACCCTGACTGGAACGATACACAAATAACCCGCACATAAAAGAGAGAAGCTTACGACGACGTTTCGGTCCGACTTGGACCATTGACAAAGTCACACTTTGTCAATGGACCAGTGACTTTGTCAATGGTCCAAGTCGGACCGAAACGTCGTCGTAAGCTTCTCTCTTTTATGTGCGGGTTATTTGTGTATTAGTTATATATTCACTGTACAACAAACAGTACGTCTTACTAACAACGCTAGACTTTGAATATCTGTAAACAAATAATATATGGTTCTGGAAATACCGCCTACTTGGTAGGCGGGATTCCCCAGTGGAAGTAGGTCCTTCCAAAAGAGATGGGTTAGTTGTAGTAGTTGTTGTCGTAGCCGAGAAGGTTATGTACATGTCCTCGGAATCAAGATTCCATGATGTTGCAGTGTCTGACAAGTTGTGTAAGAATGGTATATAATACCGACAAGATGAAATTAAGACACGTGCAACATCTGGGTATCTTTATTGTAGACGTTTCGCCAACCAGTGGCTTTATCAATACAAATTCTAGGACATAACTTGAAGACAGTAGGACTATATACAGAAGATGAGGTAATCAGTCCCTCAACCTAGGAGTAGGTGTGAAGAGCACCGTAGTCGTGGAGATTCTGAAGCAGAAGAAAGGAGCCTGGCGTTTATATAGTAACGTCAGGTGCAGCAGACGAGGGCATAGTCACTGGTAGGCGGGATTCCCCAGTGGAAGTAGGTCCTTCCCAAAGAGATGGGTTAGTTGTAGTAGTAGTTGTCGTAGTCGTGAAGGTTATGTACATGTCCTCAGAATCAAGATTCCATGATGTTGCAGTGTCTGACAAGTCGGTATTATATACCATTCTTACACAACTTGTCAGACACTGCAACATCATGGAATCTTGATTCTGAGGACATGTACATAACCTTCACGGCTACGACAACTACTACTACAACTAACCCATCTCTTTGGGAAGGACCTACTTCCACTGGGGAATCCCGCCTACCAGTGACTATGCCCTCGTCTGCTACACCTGACGTTACTATATAAACGCCAGGCTCCATGCTTCTGCTTCAGAATCTCCACGACTACGGTGCTCTTCACACCTACTCCTAGGTTGAGGGACTGATTACCTCATCTTCTGTATATAGTTCTACTGTCTTCAAGTTATGTCCTAGAATTTGTATTGATAAAGCCACCGGTTGGCGAAACGTCTACAATAAAGATACCCAGATGTTGCACATGTGTCTTAATTTCATCTTGTCGGTATTATATACCATTCTTACATATTATATATATGTCGTGCCGAATATGTAAAACTGGTCAATTAGCAAGAACTCATTTAAAATTAAGTCCTTTCTAAAATTTTCTCTTATACATTTAAAGATATATTTTTTTCATTAATGTTAATTTAAAAAAAATTAATTTTGCTACAAAAGAATCTTAGAAAACTTACCTAAACTTATAACAAGAACAGTTTATTTTAGCCTAACCCAACTAAATATATTTTAGATTTGTTTACAATAATTTAATACTAAACAAACACAGTGAAATATATTTTTTTCGTTAGGTTAAGAATGACTTTGGTGAAATTATTCCATACACAAATTTTCGCTAGTCCTATATGGCAAGATGAGCATTGCTATTTAAGCCAAGATTGCAAGTTCTGCCTATTCGGCATGATATTATATATATATATTATATTATATTATATTATATTATATATATATATATATATATATATATATATATATATATATATATATATATATATATATATATATATATAAATATATATAATGTCGTGCCGAATATGTGAAACTGGTCAATTAGCAAGAACTCACTTAAAATTAAGTTCTTTCTAAAATTTTCTCTTATACGTTTAAAGATATATTTTTTTCATTAATGTTGATGTAAAAAATTATAATTTTGCACCAAAAGGAACTTAGAAAACTTACCTAACCTTATTATAACAAGCGCAATTTATTTTAGCCTAACCCAACTAAATATATTTTAGATTTGTTTACAATAATTTAATACTAAACTAACACAGTGAAATACATTTTTTTCGTTAGGTTCAGAATGATTTTGGCGAAATTATTGCATACACAAATTTTCACTTGTCTTATATGGCAAGATGAGCGTTGCTATTTAAGCCAAGAACGCAAGTTCTGCCTATTCGGCACGACATATATATATATATATATATATATATATATAATATATATATGTATATATATATATATATATATGTATTATTTAATAAATTATTTAATAAATGTATGGAAGAGGGTAAGGTACCTAGGGATTGGCAGAGAGCATGCATAGTTCCTTTGTATAAAGGCAAAGGGGATAAAAGAGAGTGCAAAAATTATAGGGGGATAAGTCTGTTGAGTATACCTGGTAAAGTGTATGGTAGAGTTATAATTGAAAGAATTAAGAGTAAGACGGAGAATAGGATAGCAGATGAACAAGGAGGCTTTAGGAAAGGTAGGGGGTGTGTGGACCGGGTGTTTACAGTGAAACATATAAGTGACCAGTATTTAGATAAGGCTAAAGAGGTCTTTGTGGCATTTATGGATTTGGAAAAGGCGTATGACAGGGTGGATAGGGGGGCAATGTGGCAGATGTTGCAAGTGTATGGTGTAGGAGGTAGGTTACTGAAAGCAGTGAAGAGTTTTTACGAGGATAGTGAGGCTCAAGTTAGAGTATGTAGGAAAGAGGGAAATTTTTTCCCAGTAAAAGTAGGCCTTAGACAAGGATGTGTGATGTCACCGTGGTTGTTAAATATATTTATAGATGGGGTTGTAAGAGAAGTAAATGCGAGGGTCTTGGCAAGAGGCATGGAGTTAAAAGATAAAGAATCACACACAAAGTGGGAGTTGTCACAGCTGCTCTTTGCTGATGACACTGTGCTCTTGGGAGATTCTGAAGAGAAGTTGCAGAGATTGGTGGATGAATTTGGTAGGGTGTGCAAAAGAAAATTAAAGGTGAATACAGGAAAGAGTAAGGTTATGAGGATAACAAAAAGATTAGGTGATGAAAGATTGAATATCAGATTGGAGGGAGAGAGTATGGAGGAGGTGAACGTATTCAGATATTTGGGAGTGGACGTGTCAGCGGATGGGTCTATGAAAGATGAGGTGAATCATAGAATTGATGAGGGAAAAAGAGTGAGTGGTGCACTTAGGAGTCTGTGGAGACAAAGAACTTTGTCCTTGGAGGCAAAGAGGGGAATGTATGAGAGTATAGTTTTATAGATTTTATATATCTGCTGCCCCTCTAAAAACATTCCCATCTAGAAGTCTTTTATCTGCTAAGACATAGTCCAACAAACTGCTATCATCACTCCCTATATCATATCTCCTGTTCTGTTTTCCTCTTTCTTAAAATGTGTAATACCTCAAACCTCTTCTATACATAGTTCAATAGAGGCTCAGCATTATTATTACTGGCACCAGAAACTCACACACGCCATCTGCAACAGACCCTTCATAACAGATTATTTTCACACATGGTTCAAAATTACCTAAACACTCAATACCTACCAAAAGCGAGTGAATGAGTGAGCATTGTTATTTATTGTATAAGACTTACTATGGTGGAATCGCTTAAGCACACAGTTGGGGATTCCCATAATATAGTTTTTAGAAAACACTGTGGTAAAGCTAAGTCGGTACAGCAGTTGGACAACAAATGCAAGGTTTGCTGTTGAATCAAAGTACCATGATTGATCAATCAACTTACATAGATTGGAATTTACTTACGATATTCTCTCTCTTACAGGTTTGTTTGATTCAAGTTGATTAAGAACTTCTCCCATACCTTGAACATGAGTCAAGTTTTAAAACTGTAAGTACATAATTTAACCTTGTTATTTTTTTTTAAATTATCCTTCCTGATAAAGAGTTACACTCGTTTTTCAACTAAATTGGTCATTCAGACCTGATGATTATTCCCGGAATGAGGACCGGACCATGATGCGCACCCCAACATAGCCTCTCAACACACTGTGTAGCGTTTGTATTGTGATAAACAGTAAGGCAACACAATGTGTTGCCTTACTGTTTCAAGGTCGTGTTAGGAGAGTGCTCACCACCTGTGTACTGAAATGATAAAACCTAGATGTATATACCTTAGATATACCTTTCATGAATTCCGAGTTTTTCCACTCCCAGAGTCCGGCCATGGGCCAGGCTCGTCTGGTCAACCTGGCTATTTCTGTTGGTGGCCTGCTGACCAACATATCCATCACAGTCTGGTTGATCTGGCACCTAGTGAAGATACTTGTCCAGTTTCCACGGACATTGATACAGTGTTTCCTTATTGTGCCCACCTGCTTTTCACTGGGTTTATTTGCACCTTCTCCCATAGCTTTTACTCTAGTATGTAGTTATGGCAGTATGCAGATTTCGGACAAGGCTCTCAAGTACTTTCCAGGTATATATTATCATGTATCTCTCCTCCGCTCCAGTGAGTACATATTTAAAACTGGAAAGTGTTCTCAGTAATTTAAAATGCTTTATTGGCTCTTTGCGGGCCGTAAACGATCTATGTATGTTCCAACTCTGATATTTCTCCTGCTCTGAACGGGACCGTGAACACTGAGCAATATTCCAAATGAGGGAGCACAAGCAATTTAAAAAAAGTGTAATTATTGGCATTATTTGCCTTGTTTTGAAAGTTCTCATTATCCACCCCGTCATTCTCATGGCTGACATTCCCATTGTGTTCTTTGAAGAAAAGGTCAGCTGACATAATTATTTCCAGCTCTTTCACGTGTTCCTTTCGTTCTGTTTTGACGATCCTGTTGAGTTTTGTATACAGTGCCCCGAGAAGGTTATCCCCGTATTCCATAACACCAGCCTCCTCTGCCTCAGTGCATGTAAAAGGAATATTGGAGTTTGGTCATCCAATTCCAGTGTAGAAAATACAACTGTATACATTTGTGTATGTTTCAACCTGTGAATTTCTGTACAAATATGCACCTTCAAATGTATACAGTATGTGTGTAATTATGTGCGTATGTAAGCATGCGTGTGTTTGTGTATTGACATGTGTGTTTTTATGTATACATGTGAGGATGTATGCTTATGTATGTGTGCATATGTATGTGTATGAGTATGTGCACATATGTATATATGTATTTGTACATGTGCATATATAACCTGTACATACATACATGTATGTGCACTTTATGAATGTTTAGATGCAAATTGAGACTTACGGCATCCAGTGAGAGCGTGAAACTTGTGTTCAGGAAACCACACCATGCTGAAAATTTGAAGTCGGTCTGGTGAGTCATTGTTCAGTTATGGCACAGATTCCAACAAATCTGCCAGCAAGCAAACCAAACTTAATAGTTACTATTCTGGCCATAAGATGCATCACCCATGACATATTGAAGATGTTCAGAAGAGTTAAACTTATTTAACGTGATATAACGGAAATATAAAAATCTCACTATTTTACTTATAAAATGGTCAAATTTGCTCCTACACTGCTAAATTACACTCTTCACCGTCTTCAATTTTTTTGTAACTTTTTTGAACGTTAGAAGTTATGCCACTGAGGATTTTGGAAGTTATCCGAGCCATTGCAGGTTGCTGAAAATGTGTTCAACAACTTTGGTTATAGGGCATGTGAACATGCCAGTTGTTCCAAGAATTTGGTCCTCGTTACCGTACACAAGTGTTGAAAATTTAAAGCTGATTAATAGAGACGTTCCCGAGTTATGAACAAAATAAGATCGAAACATTGGAGGAAGACAAAGAAAGGAGAGGAAAAACTCCAGCAACCTCCTAACAATACTCCTTCAGAATATATAATAATAACGTGGATAAGGAGGAGAGGAACAACACTGTGGGAAGACTGGAACACTGATGAACAACACTGTGGGAAGACTGGAACACTGAGGAACAACACTGTGGGAAGACTGGAACACTGATGAACAACACTGTGGGAAGACTGGAACACTGACGAACAACACTGTGGGAAGACGAACACTGATGAACAACACTGTGGGAAGATTGGAACACTGACGAACAGCACTGTGGGAAGACTGGAACACTGACGAAAAGCACTGTGGGAAGACTGGAACACTGAGGAACAACACTGTGGGAGGACTGGAACACTGAGGAACAACACTGTGGGAAGACTGGAACACTGATAAACAACACTGTGGGAAGACTGGAACACTGATGAAGAACATTGTGGGAAGACGAACACTGATGAACAACACTGTGGGAAGATTGGAACACTGACGAACAGCACTGTGGGAAGACTGGAACACTGATGAACAATATTGTGGGAAGACTGGAACACTGAGGAACAACACTGTGGGAAGACTGGAACACTGATGAACAACACTGTGGGAAGACTGGAACACTGATGAACAACACTGTGGGAAGACTGGAACACTGATGAACAACACTGTGGGAAGACGAACACTGATGAACAACACTGTGGGAAGATTGGAACACTGACGAACAGCACTGTGGGAAGACTGGAACACTGATGAACAACACTGTGGGAAGACTGGAACACTGAGGAACAACACTGTGGGAAGACTGGAACACTGATGAACAACACTGTGGGAAGACTGGAACACTGATGAACAGCTCTGTGGGAAGACTGGAACACCGAGGAACAACACTGTGGGAAGACTGGAACACTGAGGAACAACACTGTGGGAAGACTGGAACACTGAGGAACAACACTGTGGGAAGAGAGGAACACTGAGGAACAACACTGTGAGAAGACTGGAACACTGAGGAACAACACATTGGGAAGAGAGGAACACTGAGGAACAACACTGTGGGAAGACTGGAACACTGAGGAACAACACTGTGGGAAGAGAGGAACACTGATGAACAACACTGTGGGAAGACTGGAACACTGATGAACAACACTGTGGGAAGACGAACACTGATGAACAACAATGTGGGAAGACTGGAACACTGACGAACAACACTGAAGAAAGAGAGGAACACTGATGAACAACACTGTGGAAAGACTGTAACACTGAGGAACAACACTGTGGGAAGAGAAGAACACTGAGGAACAACACTGTGGGAAGACTGGAACACTGATGAACAACACTGTGGGAAGACTGGAACACTGAGGAACAACACTATGGGAAGAGAGGAACACTGAGGAACAACACTGTGGGAAGACTGGAACACCGAGGAACAACACTGTGGGAAGACTGGAACACTGAGGAACAACACTGTGGGAAGAGAGGAACACTGAGGAACAACACTGTGAGAAGACTGGAACACTGAGGAACAACACTGTGGGAAGAGAGGAACACTGAGGAACAACACTGTGGGAAGACTGGAACTCCGAGGAACAACACTGTGGGAAGAGAGGAACACTGAGGAACAACACTGTGGGAAGAGAGGAACACTGAGGAACAACACTGTGGGAAGACTGGAACACTGAGGAACAACACTGTGGGAAGAGAGGAACACTGTGGGAAGACTGGAACACTGAGGAACAACACTGTGGGAAGAGAAGAACACTGAGGAACAACACTGTGGGAAAAGTGGAACACTGTGGGAAGAGAGGAACAGCACTGTGTGAACATTGATGAACAACACTGTGGGAAGGATGGAACACTGAGGAACAACACTGTGGGAAGAGAGGAACACTGAGGAACAACACTGTGGGAAAAGTGGAACACTGTGGGAAGAGAGGAACACTGAGGAACAACACTGTGGGAAGACTGGAACACTGATGAAGCACACTATGGGAAGAGAGGAACACTGATGAACAATACTATGAGAAGAGAGGAACACTGATGTACAAAACTATGAGAAGAGAGGAACACTGAGGAACAACACTGTGGGAACACCGAGGAACAACACGGTGGGAAGGCTGGAACACTGAGGAACAACACTGTGGGAACACCGAGGAACAACACGGTGGGAAGGCTGGAACACTGAGGAACAACACGGTGGGAAGACTGGAACACTGAGGAACAACACGGTGGGAAGGCTGGAACACTGAGGAACAACACGGTGGGAAGACTGGAACACTGAGGAACAACACGGTGGGAAGACTGGAACACTGAGGAACAACACGGTGGGAAGGCTGGAACACTGAGGAACAACACGGTGGGAAGGCTGGAACACTGAGGAACAACACGGTGGGAAGGCTGGAACACTGAGGAACAACACGGTGGGAAGGCTGGAACACTGAGGAACAACACGGTGGGAAGACTGGAACACTGAGGAACAACACGGTGGGAAGGCTGGAACACTGAGGAACAACACGATGGGAAGGCTGGAATACTGAGGAACAACACGATGGGAAGACTGGGACACTGAGGAACAACACGGTGGGAAGACTGGAACACTGAGGAACAACACGGTGGGAAGACTGGAACACTGAGGAACAACACGATGGGAAGACTGGAACACTGAGGAACAACACGATGGGAAGACTGGAACACTGAGGAACAACACGGTGGGAAGGCTGGAACACTGAGGAACAACACGGTGTGGGAAGGAACACTGAGGAACAACACGGTGAAGGAACACTGACAACACGATGGGAAGACTGGAACACTGAAACAACACGATGGGAAGACTGGAACACTGAGGAACAACACGGTGGGAAGGCTGGAACACTGAGGAACAACACGGTGGGAAGACTGGAACACTGAGGAACAACACGGTGGGAAGACTGGAACACTGAACACTGAGGAACAACACGATGGGAAGACTGGAACACTGAGGAACAACACGGTGGGAAGGCTGGAACACTGAGGAACAACACGGTGGGAAGACTGGGAACACTGAGGAACTGGAACACTGAGGGAAGACTGGAACACTGAGGAACAACACGGTGGGAAGGCTGGAACACTGAGGAACAACACGGTGGGAAGACTGGAACACTGAGGAACAACACGGTGGGAAGGCTGGAACACTGAGGAACAACACGGTGAGAAGACTGGAACACTGAGGAACAACACGATGGGAAGACTGGAACACTGAGGAACAACACGATGGGAAGACTGGAACACTGAGGAACAACACGGTGGGAAGGCTGGAACACTGAGGAACAACACGGTGGGAAGACTGGAACACTGAGGAACAACACGATGGGAAGACTGGAACACTGAGGAACAACACGGTGGGAAGGCTGGAACACTGAGAAACAACACGGTGTGAAGGCTGGAACACTGAGGAACAACACGGTGAGAAGACTGGAACACTGAGGAACAACACGATGGGAAGACTGGAACACTGAGGAACAACACGATGGGAAGACTGGAACACTGAGGAACAACACGGTGGGAAGGCTGGAACACTGAGGAACAACACGGTGGGAAGACTGGAACACTGAGGAACAACACGGTGGGAAGACTGGAACACTGAGGAACAACACGGTGGGAAGGCTGGAACACTGAGGAACAACACGGTGGGAAGACTGGAACACTGAGGAACAACACGGTGGGAAGACTGGAACACTGAGGAACAACACGGTGGGAAGGCTGGAACACTGAGGAACAACACTGTGGGAACACTGAGGAACAACACGGTGGGAAGGCTGGAACACTGAGGAACAACACGGTGGGAAGACTGGAACACTGAGGAACAACACGGTGGGAAGGCTGGAACACTGAGGAACAACACGGTGAGAAGACTGGAACACTGAGGAACAACACGATGGGAAGACTGGAACACTGAGGAACAACACGATGGGAAGACTGGAACACTGAGGAACAACAACACGGTGGGAAGACTGGAACACTGAGGAACAACACGGTGGGAAGACTGGAACACTGAGGAACAACACGGTGGGAAGACTGGAACACTGAGGAACAACACGGTGGGAAGACTGGAACACTGAGGAACAACACGGTGGGAAGACTGGAACACTGAGGAACAACACGGTGGGAAGACTGGAACACTGAGGAACAACACGATGGGAAGACTGGAACACTGAGGAACAACACGGTGGGAAGACTGGAACACTGAGGAACAACACGGTGGGAAGACTGGAACACTGAGGAACAACACGGTGGGAAGACTGGAACACTGAGGAACAACACGGTGGGAAGACTGGAACACTGAGGAACAACACGGGGAAGACTGGAACACTGGGAAGACTGGAACACTGAGGAACAACACGATGGGAAGACTGGAACACTGAGGAACAACACGGTGGGAAGGCTGGGAGGAACAACACGACTGGAACACTGAGGAACAACACGGTGGGAGGAGGTGGGAAGACTGGAACACTGAGGAACAACACGGTGGGAAGACTGGAACACTGAGGAACAACACGATGGGAAGACTGGAACACTGAGGAACAACACGGTGGGAAGGCTGGAACACTGAGGAACAACACGGTGGGAAGACTGGAACACTGAGGAACAACACGATGGGAAGACTGGAACACTGAGGAACAACTCGGTGGGAAGATGGGAAGACTGGAACACTGAGGAACAACACGGTGGGAAGACTGGAACACTGAGGAACAACACGGTGGGAAGACTGGAACACTGAGGAACAACACGGTGGGAAGACTGGAACACTGAGGAACAACACGGTGGGAAGACTGGAACACTGAGGAACAACACGGTGGGAAGACTGGAACACTGAGGAACAACACGGTGGGAAGACTGGAACACTGAGGAACAACACGGTGGGAAGACTGGAACACTGAGGAACAACACGGTGGGAAGACTGGAACACTGAGGAACAACACGGTGGGAAGACTGGAACACTGAGGAACAACACGGTGGGAAGACTGGAACACTGAGGAACAACACGGTGGGAAGACTGGAACACTGAGGAACAACACGGTGGGAAGACTGGAACACTGAGGAACAACACGGTGGGAAGACTGGAACACTGAGGAACAACACGGTGGGAAGACTGGAACACTGAGGAACAACACGGTGGGAAGACTGGAACACTGAGGAACAACACGGTGGGAAGACTGGAACACTGAGGAACAACACGGTGGGAAGACTGGAACACTGAGGAACAACACGGTGGGAAGACTGGAACACTGAGGAACAACACGGTGGGAAGACTGGAACACTGAGGAACAACACGGTGGGAGGAACAACACGAAGGCTGGAACACTGAGGAACAACACGGTGGGAAGACTGGAACACTGAGGAACAACACGGTGGGAAGACTGGAACACTGAGGAACAACACGGTGGGAAGACTGGAACACTGAGGAACAACACGGTGGGAAGACTGGAACACTGAGGAACAACACGGTGGGAAGACTGGAACACTGAGGAACAACACGGTGGGAAGACTGGAACACTGAGGAACAACACGGTGGGAAGACTGGAACACTGAGGAACAACACACGGTGGGAAGACTGGAACACTGAGGAACAACACGGTGGGAAGACTGGAACACTGAGGAACAACACGGTGGGAAGACTGGAACACTGAGGAACAACACTGAGGAACAACACGATGGGAAGACTGGAACACTGAGGAACAACACGGTGGGAAGACTGGAACACTGAGGAACAACACGGTGGGAAGACTGGAACACTGAGGAACAACACGGTGGGAAGGGAACACTGAGGAACACGGTGGGAAGACTGAGAACACACTGTGAGGAACACTGAGGAACAACACGGTGGGAAGACTGGAACACTGAGGAACAACACGGTGGGAAGACTGGAACACTGAGGAACAACACGGTGAGGAACAACACGGTGGGAAGACTGGACACTGAGGAACACTGAGGAACAACACACGGTGGGAAGACTGGAACACTGAGGAACAACACGGTGGGAAGGCTGGAACACTGAGGAACAACACTGTGGGAACACTGAGGAACAACACGGTGGGAAGGCTGGAACACTAAGGAACAACACGGTGGGAAGGCTGGAACACTAAGGAACAACACGGTGGGAACACTGAGGAACAACACGGTGGGAAGACTGGAACACTGAGGAACAACACGGTGGGAAGGCTGGAACACTGAGGAACAACACTGTGGGAACACTGAGGAAGAACACTGTGGGAAGGCTGGAACACTAAGGAACAACACGGTGGGAAGGCTGGAACACTAAGGAACAACACGGTGGGAACACTGAGGAACAACACGGTGGGAAGACTGGAACACTGAGGAACAACACGGTGGGAAGGCTGGAACACTGAGGAACAACACTGTGGGAACACTGAGGAACAACACGGTGGGAAGGCTGGAACACTAAGGAACAACACGGTGGGAAGGCTGGAACACTAAGGAACAACACGGTGGGAACACTGAGGAACAACACGGTGGGAAGACTGGAACACTGAGGAACAACACGATGGGAAGACTGGAACACTGAGGAACAACACGGTGGGAAGACTGGAACACTGAGAAACAACACGATGGGAAGACTGGAACACTGAGGAACAACACGATGGGAAGACTGGAACACTGAGGAACAACACGGTGGGAAGACTGGAACACTGAGGAACAACACGGTGGGAAGACTGGAACACTGAGGAACAACACGGTGGGAAGGCTGGAACACTGAGGAACAACACTGTGGGAACACTGAGGAACAACACGGTGGGAAGACTGGAACACTGAGGAACAACACGGTGGGAAGGCTGGAACACTGAGGAACAACACTGTGGGAACACTGAGGAACAACACGGTGGGAAGACTGGAACACTGAGGAACAACACGATGGGAAGACTGGAACACTGAGGAACAACACGATGGGAAGACTGGAACACTGAGGAACAACACGGTGGGAAGACTGGAACACTGAGGAACAACACGATGGGAAGACTGGAACACTGAGGAACAACACGGTGGGAAGACTGGAACACTGAGGAACAACACGATGGGAAGACTGGAACACTGAGGAACAACACGATGGGAAGACTGGAACACTGAGGAACAACACGATGGGAAGACTGGAACACTGAGGAACAACACGGTGGGAAGACTGGAACACTGAGGAACAACACGGTGGGAAGACTGGAACACTGAGGAACAACACGGTGGGAAGACTGGAACACTGAGGAACAACACGATGGGAAGACTGGAACACTGAGGAACAACACGGTGGGAAGACTGGAACACTGAGGAACAACACGATGGGAAGACTGGAACACTGAGGAACAACACGATGGGAAGACTGGAACACTGAGGAACAACACGGTGGGAAGACTGGAACACTGAGGAACAACACGGTGGGAAGACTGGAACACTGAGGAACAACACGGTGGGAAGGCTGGAACACTGAGGAACAACACTGTGGGAACACTGAGGAACAACACGGTGGGAAGACTGGAACACTGAGGAACAACACGGTGGGAAGACTGGAACACTGAGGAACAACACGGTGGGAAGGCTGGAACACTGAGGAACAACACTGTGGGAACACTGAGGAACAACACGGTGGGAAGACTGGAACACTGAGGAACAACACGGTGGGAAGACTGGAACACTGAGGAACAACACGGTGGGAAGGCTGGAACACTGAGGAACAACACTGTGGGAACACTGAGGAACAACACGGTGGGAAGGCTGGAACACTAAGGAACAACACGGTGGGAAGGCTGGAACACTAAGGAACAACACGGTGGGAACACTGAGGAACAACACGGTGGGAAGACTGGAACACTGAGGAACAACACGGTGGGAAGGCTGGAACACTGAGGAACAACACTGTGGGAACACTGAGGAAGAACACTGTGGGAAGGCTGGAACACTAAGGAACAACACGGTGGGAAGGCTGGAACACTAAGGAACAACACGGTGGGAACACTGAGGAACAACACGGTGGGAAGACTGGAACACTGAGGAACAACACGGTGGGAAGGCTGGAACACTGAGGAACAACACTGTGGGAACACTGAGGAACAACACGGTGGGAAGGCTGGAACACTAAGGAACAACACGGTGGGAAGGCTGGAACACTAAGGAACAACACGGTGGGAACACTGAGGAACAACACGGTGGGAAGACTGGAACACTGAGGAACAACACGGTGGGAAGGCTGGAACACTGAGGAACAACACTGTGGGAACACTGAGGAACAACACGGTGGGAAGGCTGGAACACTAAGGAACAACACGGTGGGAAGGCTGGAACACTAAGGAACAACACGGTGGGAACACTGAGGAACAACACGGGGGGAAGGCTGGAACACTGAGGAACAACACGGTGGGAAGGCTGGAACACTGAGGAACAACACGGTGGGAAGGCTGGAACACTAAGGAACAACACGGTGGGAAGGCTGGAACACTAAGGAACAACACGGTGGGAACACTGAGGAACAACACGGTGTGAAGGCTGGAACACTGAGGAACAACACTGTGGGAAGACTGAGGAACAACACGGTGGGAAGGCTGGAACACTGAGGAACAACACTGTGGGAACACTGAGGAACAACACGGTGGGAAGGCTGGAACACTGAGGAACAACACTGTGGGAACACTGAGGAACAACACGGTGGGAAGACTGGAACACTGAGGAACAACACGGTGGGAAGGCTGGAACACTGAGGAACAACACTGTGGGAACACTGAGGAACAACACGGTGGGAAGACTGGAACACTGAGGAACAACACTGTGGGAACACTGAGGAACAACACGGTGGGAAGAGTGGCTTGTGTGTACACTATCACAGTTATCTGGCTACACAGGTGTTGCTACCTTGGTTGGGTCACTACACGATTTGGTACACACGGTGTAATCTTCACTACATAGTGTGGTTTTTCTTTACACGTGGTGGTCTACTCGGTGAGCTCTACATGGTATGGCTTACACAGTACGGTTTACACTATATGATGTAGTCTTCAGTACACTGCATGGTCTACACTACACGGTGTGGTCTTTACAGCTGTGCCTTCGTTAAATGGTGTGATCTTCACCGGTTACTGGCCAGACCAAGCAGTATTTAACCCCGGTAACTGCATCATTCTCAGCATAGAAAACAAATAAACGTGCAGATGTATCCTCCTTTTACTGTATTTTTTTTTTTCAGGTTTCAGTGGATGGGTACTAGTTCTGGGCGGCAGGTGGACCTCCGGGGCTCCTGCAGGGGCAGGTGGACCTCCGGGGCTCCTGCAGGGGCAGGTGGACCTCCGGGGCTCCTGCAGGGGCAGGTGGACCCACGGGGCTCCTGCAGGGGCAGGTGGACCTCCGGGGCTCCTGCAGGGGCAGGTGGACCTCCGGGGCTCCTGCAGGGGCAGGTGGACCTCCGGGGCTCCTGCAGGGGCAGGTGGACCTCCGGGGCTCCTGCAGGGGCAGGTGGACCTCCGGGGCTCCTGCAGGGGCAGGTGGACCTCCGGGGCTCCTGCAGAGGCAGGTGGACCTCACGGGGCTCCTGCAGGGGCAGGTGGAGCTGCGGGGCTCCTGGAGGGGCAGGTGGACCTCCGGGGCTCCTGCAGGGGCAGGTGGACCCACGGGGCTCCTGCAGGGGCAGGTGGGCCTCCGGGGCTCCTGCAGGGGCAGGTGGACCTCCGGGGCTCCTGCAGGGGCAGGTGGACCCACGGGGCTCCTGCAGGGGCAGGTGGACCTCCGGGGCTCCTGCAGGGGCAGGTGGACCTCCGGGGCTCCTGCAGGGGCAGGTGGACCCACGGGGCTCCTGCAGGGGCAGGTGGACCTCCGGGGCTCCTGCAGGGGCAGGTGGACCTCCGGGGCTCCTGCAGGGGCAGGTGGACCTCCGGGGCTCCTGCAGGGGCAGGTGGACCTCCGGGGCTCCTGCAGGGGCAGGTGGACCTCCGGGGCTCCTGCAGGGGCAGGTGGACCTCCGGGGCTCCTGCAGGGGCAGGTGGACCTCCGGGGCTCCTGCAGGGGCAGGTGGACCTCCGGGGCTCCTGCAGGGGCAGGTGGACCCCCGGGGCTCCTGCAGGGGCAGGTGGACCCCCGGGGCTCCTGTAGGGGCAGGTGGACCTCCGGGGCTCTTGCAGGGGCAGGTGGACCCCCGGGGCTCCTGCAGGGGCAGGTGGACCTCCGGGGCTCCTGCAGGGGCAGGTGGACCCCCGGGGCTCCTGCAGGGGCAGGTGGACCTCCGGGGCTCTTGCAGGGGCAGGTGGACCTCCGGGGCTCCTGCAGGGGCAGGTGGACCTCCGGGGCTCCTGCAGGGGCAGGTGGACCTCCGGGGCTCCTGCAGGGGCAGGTGGACCTCCGGGGCTTCTGCAGGGGCAGGTGGATCTCCGGGGCTCCTGCAGGGGCAGGTGGACTCTCCTGGGGCAGGTCCTGGGGCTCCCGCAGGCGCAGGTGGATCTCCGGGGCTCCTGCAGAGGCAGGTGGACCTCCGGGGCTCCTGCAGGGGCAGGTGGACCTCCGGGGCTCCTGCAGAGGCAGGTGGACCTCCGGGGCTCCTGCAGGGGCAGGTGGACCTCCGGGGCTCCTGCAGGGGCAGGTGGACCTCCGGGGCTCCTGCAGAGGCAGGTGGACCTCCGGGGCTCCTGCAGGGGCAGGTGGACCTCCGGGGCTCCTGCAGGGGCAGGTGGACCTCCGGGGCTCCTGCAGAGGCAGGTGGACCTCCGGGGCTCCTGCAGGGGCAGGTGGACCTCCGGGGCTCCTGCAGGGGCAGGTGGACCTCCGGGGCTCCTGCAGAGGCAGGTGGACCTCCGGGGCTCCTGCAGGGGCAGGTGGATCTCCGGGGCTCCTGCAGAGGCAGGTGGACCTCCGGGGCTCCTGCAGGGGCAGGTGGACCCCCGGGGCTCCTGCAGAGGCAGGTGGACCTCCGGGGCTCCTGCAGGGACAGGTGGACCTCCGGGGCTCCTGCAGAGGCAGGTGGACCTCCGGGGCTCCTGCAGGGGCAGGTGGACCCCCGGGGCTCCTGCAGAGGCAGGTGGACCTCCGGGGCTCCTGCAGGGGCAGGCGGACCTCCGGGGCTCCTGCAGGGGCAGGTGGACCTCCGGGGCTCCTGCAGAGGCAGGTGGACCTACGGGGCTCCTGCAGGGGCAGGTGGACCTCCGGGGCTCCTGCAGGGGCAGGTGGACCTCCGGGGCTCCTGCAGGGGCAGGTGGACCTCCTTGGCTCCTGCAGAGGCAGGTGGACCTCCGGGGCTCCTGCAGGGGCAGGTGGACCTCCGGGGCTCCTGCAGAGGCAGGTGGACCTCCGGGGCTCCTGCAGGGGCAGGTGGACCACCGGGGCTCCTGCAGGGGCAGGTAGAGTCCGGGGCTCCTGCAGGGGCAGGTAGAGTCCGGGGCTCCTGCAGGGGCAGGTAGAGTCCGGGGCTCCTGCAGGGGCAGGTAGAGTCCGGGACTCCTGCAGGGGCAGGTAGAGTCCGGGACTCCTGCAGGGGCAGGTAGAGTCCGGGGCTCCTGCAGGGGCAGGTAGAGTCCGGGGCTCCTGCAGGGGCAGGTAGAGTCCGGGGCTCCTGCAGGGGCAGGTAGAGTCCGGGGCTCCTACAGGGCCAGGTAGAGTCCGGGACTCCTGCAGGGGCAGGTAGAGTCCGGGGCTCCTGCAGGGGCAGGTAGAGTCCGGGACTCCTGCAGGGGCAGGTAGAGTCCGGGACTCCTGCAGGGGCAGGTAGAGTCCGGGGCTCCTGCAGGGGCAGGTAGAGTCTGGGACTCCTGCAGGGCCAGGTAGAGTCCGGGACTCCTGCAGGGCCAGGTAGAGTCCGGGGCTCCTGCAGGGCCAGGTAGAGTCCGGGGCTCCTGCAGGGGCAGGTAGAGTCCGGGACTCCTGCAGGGGCAGGTAGAGTCCGGGACTCCTGCAGAGGAATGGGTATACCCTCTACTTTCGCTTTTTGTTTTTGTTATTAAGGTTAAATATAAAGAACTAGAAAAGACTTTCCATATGCTTAGTTATAACATTTTTTAAATTGATATTTTTTAGAGGAAGGGTTGCAAAAATAATTTTTAATTAGGGGCAGCATATCTTTTAACATGATAAAAAAAGAGCATGGTTTAGTGTCAGCATGGCGAACACTTCTATCTTGTTTTTTTGAGTCTCAGGACAAGGGAGTGGCTAGATTCACCAGTGTATTGGAGAGAACAAGAGAAGCAGGAAATATCAGTGACTGGAGTATATACAATATTTCTACTGAATACGACTCTAACAAGAAGCAAGTTTAATATCTAAGGGACAGAGTTTGCTACAGTAAGCTCTCTCTTTGAACCTCCTGTATATAATGTGATTTTTTTTTTTTTGTAAATGCTATTGAAAGAAATTCATTCAAAATTGAAATAGCACTTGAAAAGGCCTCTATTTGCACTTGTTATTTAGTTTTGGTAATTAGGAATGTAGGAAGGATAGACTATTTTTGTCGAAGCTTATAAAATGTGCCGAGGAGACATGTTATCTGTTGTCTAATTTACATATATTTCTCATTTAGAAAATCTTCAAACCCTCTGGATGTTCAGCTTACATTTCAGCACACAAGCCTGGAAGCTTTCTCGTTCATTTTTAATTTCCTCCTACCATATATACTGCAGGTGTTTTCTCAGTTTCAGTTGCTCTTGGCGTCTTCAGTACAGTGGTTACATTGACACACTCAAAGAATAAAAAGAACATTGCTGGCCTCACTGACTTTATCAACGCTTTTATTTTGTCATAATGGGTATCATGGTCATCTACAAGTTTGTCTGTCCTCTTATGGGTGAATGGCGCCATACTGTTATTTTAAATGTACTCTGCCAAAATTAACAGATGTCGTCTTCAGAAAACGTTTCGTCCACCAGTAAATGTTATGAAGATGATTACATAAAATTTTATTAAGTCTTCCATTACGCACAATATCCCTAACTAGAATCATATCCCTACTTTGTTTTTGTACTCTTTAGTTTTCTTCTTCCATTACGAGTATTGTTAGAGGCTCTTATATCGAGAACACTATTAAGCATTGTTAGAGGCTCATCTTGATAATACCAATAAGTTCATTGTTAGAGACTCTCAAATGGTAACTTAAAATAGCTTACTTTTTAACCTCCCACTACTGTGACCTCAGTTCTGGCTGCTGGCTACCGGACAGTGCTCTAGGACTGGCTTTTCAGTATTATAATTGTCAGGTTATGATTTGTTGCACCAATAGTGTTGTGTAAGTTCTCACTGGGATTTCATGTCTACACACTTCATACTGTGGATTCATCTCGGTGATTTTGTCTTCACACTATCATCTCAGGGGGTTATGTCTTAACACTATCATCTCAAGGGGTTATGTCTTCACACTATCATCTCAGGGGGTTATGTCTTAACACTATCATCTCAAGGGGTTATGTCTTCACACTATCATCTCAGGGGGTTATGTCTTCACACTATCATCTCAGGGGGTTATGTCTTCACACTATCATCTCAGTCCACTATCATCTCAAGAAACTATCATCTCAGTCTACACTATCCTCAGCGTCCTTAAATTCACGTCTGACCACTGAGTCGTGGTTAGTTTAGTACACTTCTCACCGTCCTGACCACTGAGTTCTGACCCAAGAGCTGGGAGCGTACGATCACAGCGGCAGAGTTTGGAGTATGGAAGGTTAAACCTTAGACTTGGAAGCATCACGGAGAAATGAACCGGTATAGAGTCAGTCGGGAAGAGCCGGAGGCCCGTATCAGGGTCCGTCTCGCGTTGTGTGTGAGAGAGAGAGAGAGAGAGAGAGAGAGAGAGAGAGAGAGAGAGAGAGAGAGAGAGAGAGAGAGAGAGAGAGAGAGAGAGAGAGACAGACAGACAGAGACATTTTGAAAAGCTTGAACAAATACATGTATTACTGATAATTTAAATATAACATTGTGAGGCATTGTGTGTGTGTGTGTGTGTGTGTGTGTGTGTGTGTGTGTGTGTGTGTGTGTGCGTGCGTGCGTGCGTGTGTGCGTGCGTGTGTGTGTGTACTCACCTATTTGTGGTTGCAGGGGTCGATTCACAGCTCCTGGCCCCGCCTCTTCGCTGATTGCTACTAGGTCCTCTCTCTCTCCCTGCCCCATGAGCTCCATCATACCTCGCCTTAAAACTATGTATGGTTCCTGCCTCCACTACATCACTTTCTAGGCTATTCCATGGCCTGACTACTCTATGACTGAAGAAATACTTCCTAACATCCCTTTGATTCATCTGAGTCTTCAACTTCCAATTGTGACCTCTTGTGTCTGTGTCCCTTCTCTGGAACATCCCGTCTTTGTCCACCTCGTCTATTCCGCGCAGTATTTTATATGTCGTTATCATGTCTCCCCTGACCCTCCTGTCCTCCAGTGTCGTCAGGCCGATTTCCCTCAACCTTTCTTCATAGGACAATCCCCGTAGCTCTGGGACTAGTCTTGTTGCAAACCTTTGCACTTTCTCTAATTTCTTGACGTGCTTGACTAGGTTTGGATTCCAAACTGGTGCTGCTTACTCCAGTATGGGCCTGACGTAGATGGTATACAGAGTCTTAAACGAATCCTTACTGAGGTATCGGAACGCTATCCGTAGGTTTGCCAGGCGCCCGTATGCTGCAGCAGTTATCTGATTGATGTGCGCCTCAGGAGATATGCTCGGTGTTATACTCACCCCCAGATCTTTTTCCTTGAGTGAGGTTTGCAGTCTTTGGCCATCTAAACTATATTGTATCTGCGGTCTTCTTTGTCCTTCCCCAATCTTCATGACTTTGCATTTGGCAGGGTTAAATTCAAGGAGCCAGTTGCTGGACCAGGCTTGTAGCCTGTCCAGGTCTCTTTGTAGTCCTGCCTGATCCTCGTCCGATTTGATTCTTCTCATTAACTTCACATCATCTGCAAACAAGGACACTTCTGAGTCTGTCCCTTCCGTTATGTCGTTCACATATACCAAGAACAGCACAGGTCCTAGGACTGACCCCTGTGGAACCCCGCTTGTCACAGGCGCCCACTCTGACACCTCGTCGCGTACCATGACTCGTTGTTGCCTCCCTGTCAGATATTCTCTGATCCATTGCAGTGCCTTTCCTGTTATGTGTGCCTGGTCCTCTAGCTTTTGCAGTAACCTCTTGTGAGGAACTGTGTCGAAGGCCTTCTTGCAATCCAAAAATATGCAGTCGATCCACCCCTCTCTCTCTTGTCTTACTTCTGTCACCTTGTCATAAAATTCTAGTAGGTTTGTAACACAGGATTTTCCTTCCCTGAAACCGTGCTGGTTGTCAATTATACACTTGTTTCTTTCCAGGTGCCCCACCACTCTCCTCCTGATGATCTTCTCCATGACCTTGCATACTATACACGTTAGTGATACAGGTCTGTAGTTTAGTGCCTCATGTCTGTCTCCCTTTTTAAAAATTGGGACTACATTTGCCATTTTCCATACCTCAGGGAGTTGCCCAGTTTCAAATGATGTGTTTAAGATCTTTGTTAATGGCTCACACAATATCTCTGCTCCCTCTTTAAGGACCCATGGAGAGATGTTGTCTGGTCCCACCGCCTTTGAGGTGTCAAGTTCGCATAGCAGCTTCTTCACCTCCTCCTTGGTTATATGTACCTCATCCAGCACTTGCTGGTGTGCCCCCCTGTTCTGATTTCTTGGAGTCCTACTGGTTTCCACTGTAAATACCTCTTTAAATCTTGTGTTGAGCTCCTGACAAACCTCTCGGTCGTTTCTTGTGAATTCCCCATCACCCTTCCTCAGTCTGATTACCTGGTCCTTGACTGTTGTTTTCCTCCTGATGTGGCTGTACAACAGCTTCGGGTCAGTCTTTACTTTTGATGCTATGTCATTTTCATATTGTCTCTGAGCCTCCCTTCTTATCTGTGCATATTCGTTTCTGGCTCTTCGGCTGATTTCTTTATTTTCCTGAGTTCTCTGTCTTCTGTACCTTTTCCATTCTCTAGTACACCTAGTTTTTGCATCCCTACACCTTTGGGTGAACCAAGGACTCGTTATGTTCTTCCCATTATTTCTGTTTCCCTTGGGAACAAACCTCTCCTCTGCCTCCTTGCATTTTGTTCCTACATAGTCCATCATTTCTTGTACTGGTTTTCCTGTCAGTTCCCTCTCCCACTGAATGTCTTGAAGGAAGTTCCTCATGCCTGAGTAGTTCCCCCTTTTGTAGTTTGGTTTTTCCCAGCCTATTCCTGCTACTCTCTCCACTTGGAGCTCAACTATGTAGTCGAAGCACAGAACCACATGATCACTAGCTCCCAGGGGCCTTTCATACATGATACCCTCGATGTCCGAACTACTCATGGTGAATACAAGGTCCAACCTACCTGGTTCATCCTCTCTCTCTCTCTGGTAGTGTCTCTAACATGTTGATGCATGAGATTTTCCAGTACCACATCCATCATCTTGGCTCTCCATGTTTCGGGACCCCCATGGGGCTCCAGGTTTTCCCAGTAAATCTCCTTGTGATTGAAATCACCCATAACTAGTAACTTTGCTCCCCCCATGTGTGCTCTCCTGGCCACCTCGGCTAGTGTGTCGATCATTGCTCTGTTGCTCTCATCGTATTCTTCTCTTGGCCTCCTGCAGTTCTGTGGTGGGTTGTACATTACTGCAATTATCACCTTATGTCCCTCAGACTGGATTGTTCCTACTAAGTAGTCCCTTTCGCCTGTGCCATCCATTCCTTCCATTTTCTCAAAACCCCACTGGTTTTTAATGAGCAGTGCAACTCCTCCTCCCCCTCTCCTCCCTCTGTCTTTCCTGAGGATTTGATATCCGGATGGAAAGATTGAATCTGTTATTATTCTGGTGAGTTTTGTTTCTGTGAGTGCTATTATGTCTGGGGATGTCTCTTTGATTCTTTCGTGCCACTCCTCATACTTGTTTGTTATTCCATCTGCATTTGTATACCACACCTTCAACTTCTAAGACTGTGGTCTGGGAGGTATATAGGGGTTGGGGAAGTGGGAGACCTGGTAAGGAACTATGGGTTGTTTGTGGTGGGGTGGAGTTTGTAATGTAGTGGGTGGGAGCATTGGATGTGGCATGGGTGTTTTGATTTAGAGTGTTTGGTTGCACTGGGGTTGACCTGGTTGGGAGGCTTCTATAGGAAGTTGTGAGGGAGGCTGTATTTGATCTTCTTCCTGGGTCTGGGATCTCCTGTCTGTCTTCTCCATCCCCTCTCTTTCCTCCTTTCGCCTTTGTACCATCTCTCAGTTTCTGCCTTTCTTCTTGTGTTCTGTCGTGTGTGTGTGTGTGTGTGTGTGTGTGTGTGTGTGTGTGTGTGTGTGTGTGTGTGTGTGCGTGCGTGTGTGTGTGTGTGTACTCACCTAGTTGTACTCACCTAGTTGAGGTTGCGGGGGTCGAGTAAGAGCTCCTGGCCCCGCCTCTTCACTGATCGCTGTGTGTGTGTGTGTGTGTGTGTGTGTGTGTGTGTGTGTGCGTGTGTGTGTGTGTGTGAGTGTGTGTGTGTGTGTGTGTGCGTGTGTGTGTGTGTGTGTGTGTGTGTGTGTGTGTGTGTGTGTGTGTGTGTGTGTGTGTGTTGTGGTGCAGGTTGAGGCTGGCCCCTGGCGTCTGCTGACACCGCAGTAATAGGGGTGTCACACACGGATGTTCCTACACCACCACCACCATTCCTCCAAACCCACCAAGGACGCTCACACTCCAAAGAGGCTCACACACCAAGGAAGCCCACACTATCACCAGTATCCATGTAGCAAGACAAATACACCAACACCACTTTGCTTTTCTCCTAGTTCGCCCAGAACTCCATCTGAACTTCATGCACCGTATGCCATAAATATACATTATAATTTATACTTGGAAAAATCCTAGAGAAATTAGTGTACACCTGTGTGTGTATACGTGGCTTTTGAGTTAGTATACACTCTAAGTGCACGTGTGACTGTGGAGTTAATGTACACCCCTATGTGCACGTGTGACTGTGGAGTTGCTGTACACCCTTGGGTGCACGTGTGACTGGGGAGATGTTGTACACCCATGGGTGCACGTGTGACTGTGGAGTTAATGTACACCACTGGGTGCACGTGTGACTGGGGAGTTAATGTACACTCCTGGGTGCACGTGACTGTGGAGTTAATGTACACCCCTGGGTGCACGTGTGACTGGGGAATTAATGTACACCCCTAGGAGCACGTGCGACTGTGCAGTTAATGTACACCCCTGGGTGCACGTGTGACTCGGGAGTTAATGTACACCCCTGGGTGCACGTGCGACTGTCGAGTTAATGCACACCCCTGGGTACACGTTTGACTGTGGAGTTAATGTACACCCCCGGGTGCCCGTGTGACTGGGGAGATAATGTACACCCCTGGGTGCCCGTGTGACTGGGGAGTTAATGTACACCCCTGGGTGCACGTGTGACTGGGGAGTTAATTACACCCCTGGGTGCACGTGCGACTGTGGAGCTAATGTACACCCCTGAGTGCACGTATGACTGTGGAGTTAATGTACACCCCTGGGTGCACGTGTGACTGGGGAGTTAATGTACACCCCTGGGTGCACGTGTGACTGGGGAGATGTACACCCCTGGGTGCACGTATGACTGTGGAGTTAATGTACACCCCTGGGTGCACGTGTGACTAGGGAGTTAATGTACACCCCTGGGTGCACGTGCGACTGTGGAGTTAATGTACACCCCTGGGTACACGTGTGACTGTGGAGTTAATGTACACCCCCGGGTGCCCGTGTGACTGGGGAGATAATGTACACCCCTTTGTGCACGTGCGACTGTGGAGTTAATGTACACCCCTGGGTGCACGTTTGACTGGTGAGTTAATGTACACCCCTGGGTGCACGTGTGACTGTGGAGTTAATGTACACCCCTGAGTGCACGTGTGACTGTGGAGTTAATGTACACCCCTGGGTGCCCGTGTGACTGGGGAGTTAATGTACACCCCTGGGTGCACTTGTGACTGGTGAGTTAATGTACACCCCTGGGTGCACGTGTGACTGGGGAGTTAATGTACACCCCTGGGTGCACGTGCGACTGTGGAGCTAAGGTACACCCTTGGGTGCACGTGTGACTGTGCAGTTAATGTACACCCCTGGGTGCACGTGTGACTGGGGAGTTAATGTACACCCCTGGGTGCACGTGTGACTGGGGAGTTAATGTACACCCCTGGGTGCACGTGTGACTGTGGAGTTAATGTACACCCCTGGGTGCACGTGTGACTGGGGAGTTAATGTACACCCCTGGGTGCACGTGTGACTGGGGAGATAATGTACACCCCTGGGTGCACGTGTGACTGGGGAGATAATGTACACCCCAGGGTGCACGTGTGACTGTGGAGTTAATGTACACCCCTGAGTGCACGTATGACTGGGGAGATAATGTACACCCCAGGGTGCACGTGTGACTGGGGAGATAATGTACACCCCTGGGTGCACGTGTGACTGGGGAGATAATGTACACCCCTGGGTGCACGTGTGACTGGGGAGATAATGTACACCCCTGGGTGCACGTGTGACTGGGGAGATAATGTACACCCCTGGGTGCACGTGTGACTGGGGAGATAATGTACACCCCTGGGTGCACGTGTGACTGGGGAGATAATGTACACCCCTGGGTGCACGTGTGACTGGGGAGATAATGTACACCCCAGGGTGCACGTGTGACTGGGGAGATAATGTACACCCCAGGGTGCACGTGTGACTGGGGAGATAATGTACACCCCTGGGTGCACGTGTGACTGGGGAGATAATGTACACCCCTGGGTGCACGTGTGACTGGGGAGATAATGTACACCCCTGGGTGCACGTGTGACTGGGGAGATAATGTACACCCCTGGGTGCACGTGTGACTGGGGAGATAATGTACACCCCAGGGTGCACGTGTGACTGGGGAGATAATGTACACCCCAGGGTGCACGTGTGACTGGGGAGATAATGTACACCCCAGGGTGCACGTGTGACTGGGGAGATAATGTACACCCCAGGGTGCACGTGTGACTGGGGAGATAATGTACACCCCAGGGTGCACGTGTGTCTGGAGAGATAATGGGGAGATAATGTACACCCCAGGGTGCACGTGTGACTGGGGAGATAATGTACACCCCAGGGTGCACGTGTGACTGGGGAGATAATGTACACCCCAGGGTGCACGTGTGACTGGGGAGATAATGTACACCCCAGGGTGCACGTGTGACTGGGGAGATAATGTACACCCCAGGGTGCACGTGTGACTGGGGAGATAATGTACACCCCAGGGTGCACGTGTGACTGGGGAGATAATGTACACCCCAGGGTGCACGTGTGACTGGGGAGATAATGTACACCCCAGGGTGCACGTGTGACTGGGGAGATAATGTACACCCCAGGGTGCACGTGTGACTGGGGAGATAAAGTACACCCCAGGGTGCACGTGTGACTGGGGAGATAATGTACACCCCAGGGTGCACGTGTGACTGGGGAGATAATGTACACCCCAGCGTGCACGTGTGACTGGGGAGATAATGTACACCCCAGGGTGCACGTGTGACTGGGGAGATAATGTACACCCCAGGGTGCACGTGTGACTGGGGAGATAATGTACACCCCAGGGTGCACGTGTGACTGGGGAGATAATGTACACCCCAGGGTGCACGTGTGACTGGGGAGATAATGTACACCCCAGGGTGCACGTGTGACTGGGGAGATAATGTACACCCCAGGGTGCACGTGTGACTGGGGAGATAATGTACACCCCAGGGTGCACGTGTGACTGGGGAGATAATGTACACCCCAGGGTGCACGTGTGACTGGGGAGATAATGTACACCCCAGGGTGCACGTGTGACTGGGGAGATAATGTACACCCCAGGGTGCACGTGTGACTGGGGAGATAATGTACACCCCAGGGTGCACGTGTGACTGGGGAGATAATGTACACCCCAGGGTGCACGTGTGACTGGGGAGATAATGTACACCCCAGGGTGCACGTGTGACTGGGGAGATAATGTACACCCCAGGGTGCACGTGTGACTGGGGAGATAATGTACACCCCAGTGTGCACGTGTGACTGGGGAGATAATGTACACACCCACCCCCGGGTGCACGTGTGACGGGGGAGAGAATGTACACCCCAGGGTGCACGTGTGACTGGGGAGATAATGTACACCCCAGGGTGCACGTGTGACTGGGGAGATAATGTACACCCCAGGGTGCACGTGTGACTGGGGAGATAATGTACACCCCAGGGTGCACGTGTGACTGGGGAGATAATGTACACCCCAGGGTGCACGTGTGACTGGGGAGATAATGTACACCCCAGGGTGCACGTGTGACTGGGGAGATAATGTACACCCCAGGGTGCACGTGTGACTGGGGAGATAATGTACACCCCAGGGTGCACGTGTGACTGGGGAGATAATGTACACCCCAGGGTGCACGTGTGACTGGGGAGATAATGTACACCCCAGGGTGCACGTGTGACTGGGGAGATAATGTACACCCCAGGGTGCACGTGTGACTGGGGAGATAATGTACACCCCAGGGTGCACGTGTGACTGGGGAGATAATGTACACCCCAGGGTGCACGTGTGACTGGGGAGATAATGTACACCCCAGGGTGCACGTGTGACTGGGGAGATAATGTACACCCCAGGGTGCACGTGTGACTGGGGAGATAATGTACACCCCAGGGTGCACGTGTGACTGGGGAGATAATGTACACCCCAGGGTGCACGTGTGACTGGGGAGATAATGTACACCCCTGGGTGCACGTGTGACTGGGGAGATAATGTACACCCCAGGGTGCACGTGTGACTGGGGAGATAATGTACACCCCAGGGTGCACGTGTGACTGGGGAGATAATGTACACCCCAGGGTGCACGTGTGACTGGGGAGATAATGTACACCCCAGGGTGCACGTGTGACTGGGGAGATAATGTACACCCCAGGGTGCACGTGTGACTGGGGAGATAATGTACACCCCAGGGTGCACGTGTGACTGGGGAGATAATGTACACCCCAGGGTGCACGTGTGACTGGGGAGATAATGTACACCCCAGGGTGCACGTGTGACTGGGGAGATAATGTACACCCCAGGGTGCACGTGTGACTGGGGAGATAATGTACACCCCAGGGTGCACGTGTGACTGGGGAGATAATGTACACCCCAGGGTGCACGTGTGACTGGGGAGATAATGTACACCCCAGGGTGCACGTGTGACTGGGGAGATAATGTACACCCCAGGGTGCACGTGTGACTGGGGAGATAATGTACACCCCAGGGTGCACGTGTGACTGGGGAGATAATGTACACCCCAGGGTGCACGTGTGACTGGGGAGATAATGTACACCCCAGGGTGCACGTGTGACTGGGGAGATAATGTACACCCCAGGGTGCACGTGTGACTGGGGAGATAATGTACACCCCAGGGTGCACGTGTGACTGGGGAGATAATGTACACCCCAGGGTGCACGTGTGACTGGGGAGATAATGTACACCCCAGGGTGCACGTGTGACTGGGGAGATAATGTACACCCCAGGGTGCACGTGTGACTGGGGAGATAATGTACACCCCAGGGTGCACGTGTGACTGGGGAGATAATGTACACCCCAGGGTGCACGTGTGACTGGGGAGATAATGTACACCCCAGGGTGCACGTGTGACTGGGGAGATAATGTACACCCCAGGGTGCACGTGTGACTGGGGAGATAATGTACACCCCAGGGTGCACGGGACTGGGGAGATAAAGTACACCCCAGGGTGCACGTGTGACTGGGGAGATAATGTACACCCCAGGGTGCACGTGTGACTGGGGAGATAATGTACACCCCAGGGTGCACGTGTGACTGGGGAGATAATGTACACCCCAGGGTGCACGTGCGACTGGGGAGATAATGTACACCCCAGGGTGCACGTGTGACTGGGGAGATAATGTACACCCCAGGGTGCACGTGTGACTGGGGAGATAATGTACACCCCAGGGTGCACGTGTGACTGGGGAGATAATGTACACCCCAGGGTGCACGTGTGACTGGGGAGATAATGTACACCCCAGGGTGCACGTGTGACTGGGGAGATAATGTACACCCCAGGGTGCACGTGTGACTGGGGAGATAATGTACACCCCAGGGTGCACGTGTGACTGGGGAGATAATGTACACCCCAGGGTGCACGTGTGACTGGGGAGATAATGTACACCCCAGGGTGCACGTGTGACTGGGGAGATAATGTACACCCCAGGGTGCACGTGTGACTGGGGAGATAATGTACACCCCAGGGTGCACGTGTGACTGGGGAGATAATGTACACCCCAGGGTGCACGTGTGACTGGGGAGATAATGTACACCCCAGGGTGCACGTGTGACTGGGGAGATAATGTACACCCCAGGGTGCACGTGTGACTGGGGAGATAATGTACACCCTAGGGTGCACGTGTGACTGGGGAGATAATGTACACCCCAGGGTGCACGTGTGACTGGGGAGATAATGTACACCCCAGGGTGCACGTGTGACTGGGGAGATAATGTACACCCCAGGGTGCACGTGTGACTGGGGAGATAATGTACACCCCAGGGTGCACGTGTGACTGGGGAGATAATGTACACCCCAGGGTGCACGTGTGACTGGGGAGATAATGTACACCCCAGGGTGCACGTGTGACTGGGGAGATAATGTACACCCCAGGGTGCACGTGTGACTGGGGAGATAATGTACACCCCAGGGTGCACGTGTGACTGGGGAGATAATGTACACCCCAGGGTGCACGTGTGACTGGGGAGATAATGTACACCCCTGGGTGCACGTGTGACTGGGGAGATAATGTACACCCCAGGGTGCACGTGTGACTGGGGAGATAATGTACACCCCTGGGTGCACGTGTGACTGGGGAGATAATGTACACCCCTGGGTGCACGTGTGACTGGGGAGATAATGTACACCCCTGGGTGCACGTGTGACTGGGGAGATAATGTACACCCCTGGGTGCACGTGTGACTGGGGAGATAATGTACACCCCTGGGTGCACGTGTGACTGGGGAGATAATGTACACCCCTGGGTGCACGTGTGACTGGGGAGATAATGTACACCCCTGGGTGCACGTGTGACTGGGGAGATAATGTACACCCCAGGGTGCACGTGTGACTGGGGAGATAATGTACACCCCAGGGTGCACGTGTGACTGGGGAGATAATGTACACCCCTGGGTACACGTGTGACTGGGGAGATAATGTACACCCCTGGGTGCACGTGTGACTGGGGAGATAATGTACACCCCTGGGTGCACGTGTGACTGGGGAGATAATGTACACCCCTGGGTGCACGTGTGACTGGGGAGATAATGTACACCCCAGGGTGCACGTGTGACTGGGGAGATAATGTACACCCCAGGGTGCACGTGTGACTGGGGAGATAATGTACACCCCAGGGTGCACGTGTGACTGGGGAGATAATGTACACCCCAGGGTGCACGTGTGACTGGGGAGATAATGTACACCCCAGGGTGCACGTGTGACTGGGGAGATAATGTACACCCCAGGGTGCACGTGTGACTGGGGAGATAATGTACACCCCAGGGTGCACGTGTGACTGGGGAGATAATGTACACCCCAGGGTGCACGTGTGACGGGAGATAATGTACACCCCAGGGTGCACGTGTGACTGGGGAGATAATGTACACCCCAGGGTGCACGTGTGACTGGGGAGATAATGTACACCCCAGGGTGCACGTGTGACTGGGGAGATAATGTACACCCCAGGGTGCACGTGTGACTGGGGAGATAATGTACACCCCAGGGTGCACGTGTGACTGGGGAGATAATGTACACCCCAGGGTGCACGTGTGACTGGGGAGATAATGTACACCCCAGGGTGCACGTGTGACTGGGGAGATAATGTACACCCCAGGGTGCACGTGTGACTGGGGAGATAATGTACACCCCAGGGTGCACGTGTGACTGGGGAGATAATGTACACCCCAGGGTGCACGTGTGACTGGGGAGATAATGTACACCCCAGGGTGCACGTGTGACTGGGGAGATAATGTACACCCCAGGGTGCACGTGTGACTGGGGAGATAATGTACACCCCAGGGTGCACGTGTGACTGGGGAGATAATGTACACCCCAGGGTGCACGTGTGACTGGGGAGATAATGTACACCCCAGGGTGCACGCGTGACTGGGGAGATAATGTACACCCCAGGGTGCACGCGTGACTGGGGAGATAATGTACACCCCAGGGTGCACGCGTGACTGGGGAGATAATGTACACCCCAGGGTGCACGTGTGACGAGATACTGTACACCCCAGGGTGCACGTGTGACTGGGGAGATAATGTACACGATAATGTACACCCCAGGGTGCACGTGTGACTGGGGAGATAATGTACACCCCAGGGTGCACGTGTGACTGGGGAGATAATGTACACCCCAGGGTGCACGTGTGACTGGGGAGGTAATGTACACCCCAGGGTGCACGTGTGACTGGGGAGGTAATGTATACCCCAGGGTGCACGTGTGACTGGGGAGATAATGTACACCCCAGGGTGCACGTGTGACTGGGGAGATAATGTACACCCCAGCGTGCACGTGTGACTGGGGAGATAATGTACACCCCAGGGTGCACGTGTGACTGGGGAGATAATGTACACCCCAGGATGCACGTGTGACTGGGGAGATAATGTACACCCCAGGGTGCACGTGTGACTGGGGAGATAATGTACACCCAGGGTGCACGTGTGACTGGGGATATAATGTACACCCCACGGTGCACGTGTGACTGGGGAGATAATATACACCCCAGGGTACACGTGTGACTGGGGAGATAATATACACCCCAGGGTGCACGTGTGACTGCTGAGATAATGTACACCCCAGGGTGCACGTGTGACTGGGGAGACAATGTACACCCCAGGGTGCACGTGTGACTGGGGAGATAATGTACACCCCAGGGTGCACGTGTGACTGGGGAGATAATGTACACCCCAGGGTGCACGTGTGACTGGGGAGATAATGTACACCCCAGGGTGCACGTGTGACTGGGGAGATAATGTACACCCCAGGGTGCACGTGTGACTGGGGACATAATGTACACCCCAGGGTGCACGTGTGACCGGGGAGATAATGTACACCCCAGGGTGCACGTGTGACCGGGGAGATAATGTACACCCCAGGGTGCACGTGTGACTGGGGAGATAATGTACACCCCAGGGTGCACGCGTGACTGGGGAGATAATGTACACCCCAGGGTGCACGCGTGACTGGGGAGATAATGTACACCCCAGGGTGCACGCGTGACTGGGGAGATAATGTACACCCCAGGGTGCACGCGTGACTGGGGAGATAATGTACACCCCAGGGTGCACGTGTGACTGGGAGATAATGTACACCCCAGGGTGCACGTGTGACTGGGGAGATAATGTACACCCCAGGGTGCACGTGTGACTGGGGAGATAATGTACACCCCAGGGTGCACGTGTGACTGGGGAGATAATGTACACCCCAGGGTGCACGTGTGACTGGGGAGATAATGTACACCCCAGGGTGCACGTGTGACTGGGGAGATAATGTACACCCCAGGGTGCACGTGTGACTGGGGAGATAATATACACCCCAGGGTGCACGTGTGACTGGGGACATAATGTACACCCCAGGGTGCACGTGTGACTGGGGAGATAATGTACACCCCAGGGTGCACGTGTGACTGGGGAGATAATGTACACCCCATGGTGCACGTGTGACTGGTGAGATAATGTACACCCCAGGGTGCACGTGTGACTGGGGAGATAATGTACACCCCAGGGTGCACGTGTGACTGGGGAGATAATGTACACCCCAGGGTGTACGTGTAACTGGGGAGATAATGTACACCCCAGGGTGCACGTGTGACTGGGGAGATAATGTACACCCCAGGGTGCACGTGCGACTGGGGAGATAATGTACATCCCAGGGTGCACGTGTGACTGGGGAGATAATGTACACCCCAGGGTGCACGTGCGACTGGGAAGATAATGTACACCCCTGGGTGCACGTGTGACTGGGGAGATAATGTACTCCCCAGGGTGCACGTGTGACTGGGGAGATAATGTACACCCCAGGGTGCACGTGTGACTGGGGAGATAATGTACTCCCCAGGGTGCACGTGTGACTGGGGAGATAATGTACACCCCAGGGTGCACGTGTGACTGGGGAGATAATGTACACCCCAGGGTGGACGTGTGACTGGGGAGATAATGTACACCCCAGGGTGCACGTGTGGCTGGGGAGATAATGTACACCCCAGGGTGCACGTGTGACTGGGGAGATAATGTACACCCCAGGGTGCACGTGTGACTGGGGAGATAATGTACAACTCAGGGTGCACGTGTGACTGGGGAGATAATGTACACCCCAGGGTGCACGTGTGACTGGGGAGATAATGTACACTCCAGGGTGCACGTGTGACTGGGGAGATAATGTACACCCCAGGGTGCACGTGTGACTGGGGAGATAATGTACACCCCTGGGTGCACGTGTGACTGGGGAGATAATGTGCACCCCTGGGTGCACGTGTGACTGGGGAGATAATGTACACCCCAGGGTGCACGTGTGACTGGGGAGATAATGTACACCCCAGGGTGGACGTGTGACTGGGGAGATAATGTACAACCCAGGGTGGACGTGTGACTGGGGAGATAATGTACACCCCAGGGTGCACGTGTGACTGGGGAGATAATGTACACCCCAGGGTGCACGTGTGACTGGGGAGATAATGTACACCCCAGGGTGCACGTGTGACTGGGGAGATAATGTACACCCCAGGGTGCACGTGTTGATGTTTTCAGTTTGAAGTTTGACAGATTTTCATGATCTGCTGCCATCGTTTAAGTCTGAGTAACACTGTGTGGTGGACACTGTGTGGTGGACACTGTGTGGTGGACACTGTGTGGTGGACACTGTGGTGGACACTGTGTGGTGTACACTGTGTGGTGGACACTGTGTGGTGGACACTGTGTGGTGGACACTGTGTGGTGGACACTGTGTGGACACTGTGTGGTGGACACTGTGTGGTGGACACTGGACACTGTGTGGTGGACACCGTGGAGTGTGATGTACACTGTATGGTGGACACCGTGGTGTGTGGACACCGTGGAGTGTGATGTACACTGTGTGGTGGACACCGTGGTGTGTGATGTACACTGTGTGGTGGACACCGTGGAGTGTGATGTACACTGTGTGGTGGACACCATGGAGTGTGATGTACACTGTGTGGTGGACACCGTGGAGTGTGATGTACACTGTGTGGTGGACACCGTGGAGTGTGATGTACACTGTGTGGTTGACACCGTGGAGTGTGGTGTACACTGTGTGGTTGACACCGTGGAGTGTGATGCACACTGTGTGGTTGACACCGTGGAGTGTGATGCACACTGTGTGGTGGACACCTTGGAGTGTGATGTACACTGTGTGGACACCGTGGAGTGTGATGTACACTGTGTGTTGGACACCGTGGAGTGTGATGTACACTGTGTGGAGGACACCGTGGAGTGTGGTGGACACCATGGTGTGTGGTGGACACCGTGGAGTGTGATGTACACTGTGTGGTGGACACCGTGGAGTGTGATGTACACTGTGTGGTTGACACCGTGGAGTGTGATGCACACTGTGTGGTTGACACCGTGGAGTGTGATGTACACTGTGTGGTGGACACCGTGGTGTGTGATGTACACTGTGTGGTGGACACCGTGGAGTGTGATGTACACTGTGTGGTGGACACCGTGGTGTGTGGACACCGTGGAGTGTGATGTACACTGTGTGGTGGACACCGTGGAGTGTGATGTACACTGGGTGGTGGAAACCGTGGAGTGTGATGTACACTGGGTGGTGGACACCGTGGAGTGTGATGTACACTGTGTGGTGGACACCGTGGAGTGTGATGTACACTGTGTGGTGGACAACGTGGAGTGTGATGTACACTGTGTGGTGGACACCGTGGTGTGTAGTGGACACCGTGGAGTGTAATGTACACTGTGTGGTGGACAACGTGGAGTGTGATGTACACTGTGTGGTGGACACCGTGGAGTGTGATGTACACTGTGTGGTGGACTCCGTGGAGTGTGATGTACACTGAGTGGGCACCGTGGAGTGTGATGTACACTGTGTGGTGGACACCGTGGTGTGTGGTGGACACCGTTGAGTGTGATGTACACTGTGTGGTGGACACCGTGGAGTGTGATGTACACTGTGTGGTGGACACCGTGGAGTGCGATGTACAATGGGTGGTGGACACCGTGGAGTGTGATGTATACTGTGTGGTGGACACCGTGGAGTGCGATGTACAATGGGTGGTGGACACCGTGGAGTGTGATGTACACTGTGTGGTGGACACCGTGGTGTGTGATGTACACTGTGTGGTGGACACCGTGGAGTGTGATGTACACTGTGTGGTGGACACCGTGGAGTGTGATGTACACTATGTGGTGGACACCGTGGAGTGTGATGTACAGTGGGTGGTGGACACCGTGGAGTGTGATGTACAGTGTGTGGTGGACACCGTGGAGTGTGATGTACACTGAAAGGTGGACACCGTGGAGTGTGATGTACACTGGGTGGTGAACACCGTGGAGTGTGATGTACACTGGGTGGACACCGTGGAGTGTGATGTACACCGGGTGGTGGACACCGTGGAGTGTGATGCACACTGCGTGGTGGACATAGTGGAGTGTGATGCACACTGCGTGGTGGACATAGTGGAGTGTGATGTACACTGTGTGGTGGACACAGTGGAGTGTGATGTACACTGTGTGGACAACGTGGAGTGTGATGTATACTGTGTGGTGGATACAGTGGAGTGTGATGTACACTGTGTGGTGGACACAGTTGAGTGCGATGTACACTGTGTGGTGGACACCGAGGAGTGTGATGTACACTGGGTGGCGGACACCATAGTGTGATGTACATTGGGTGGTGGACACCATAGAGTGAAATGATGTACACTGTGTGGACACAGTGGATTGTGATGTGCACTATGTAGTGGACGCCGTGGAGTGAGATGTACACTGTGTGGTGGACACCGGGGAGTGAAATAATGTACACTATATGGTGGACACCGTGGAGTGTGATGTACACTGGGTGGTGGACACCGTGGAGTGTGATGTACACTGGGTGGTGGACACCGTGGAGTGTGATGTATACTGGGTGGTGGATACCGTGGAATGTGATGTACACTGTGTGGTGGACACCGTGGAGTGTGATGTGCACTGTGTGGTGGACACCGTGGAGTGTGATGTACACTATGTGGTGGACACCGTGGAGTGTGATGTACACTGTGTGGTGGACACCGTGGAGTGTGATGTACACTATATGGTGGACGCCGAGGAGTGTGATGTACACTGGTGGAAACCTAGAGTGTGATGTACACTGTGTGGTGGACACCGTGGAGTGTAATGTACACTGTGTGGTGGACACCGTGGAGTGTGATGTACACTGTGTGGTGGACGCCGTGTTGTGTGATGTACACTGTATAGTGGACACCGAGGAGTGTGATGTACACTGGTGGAAACCTAGAGTGTGATGTACACTGTGTGGTGGACACCGTGGAGTGTGATGTACACTGGTGGATACCGTGAAGTGTGATGTACACTGTGTGGTGGACACCGTGGAGTGTAATGTACACTGTGTGGTGGACACCGTGGAGTGTAATGTACACTGTGTGGTGGACACCGTTGAGTGTAATGTACACTGTGTGGTGGACACCGTGGAGTGTAATGTACACTGTGTGGTGGACACCGTGGAGTGTAATGTACACTGTGTGGTGGACACCGTGGAGTGTAATGTACACTGTGTGGTGGACACCGTGGAGTGTAATGTACACTGTGTGGTGGACACCGTGGAGTGTAATGTACACTGTGTGGTGGACACCGTGGAGTGTAATGTACACTGTGTGGTGGACAACGTGGAGTGTGATGTACACTGTGTCTTGATCCTCGCCCCTCTCCCCGCCACTCCTCGCCACTCTCCTCGCCACTCTCTCCGCCACTCTTCCCGCCACTCTTCCCGCCACTTTCCTCGCCACTCTCCCCGCCACTCTCCTCGTCACTCTTTCCGCCACTCTCCTCACCACTCTTTCCGCCACTCTTCTCGCCACTCTCCCCGCCACTCTCCCCGCCACTCTCCTCGCCACTCTCCTCACCGATCTCCCCGCCACTCTCCTCGCCACTCTCTCCGCCACTCTTCCCGCCACTCTTCCCGCCACTTTCCTCGCCACTCTTTTCGCCACTCTCCCCGCCACTCTCCTCGCCACTCTCCTCGCCACTCTCCCCTCCACTCTCCACTCTTCCCGCCTCTCTCCTCGCAACTCTCCTTGCCACTCTCCCCGCCACTCTCTCCGCCACTCTCTCCGCCACTCTCCTCGCCACTCTCCTCGCCACTCTCCTCGCCACTCTCCCCGCCACTCTCCCCGCCACTCTCCCCGCCACTCTCCCCGCAAATCTTCCCGCCACTCTTCCCGCTACTCTCCTCGCCACTCTCCTCGCCACTCCCCGCCACTCTCCTCGCTACACTCTCCGCCACTCTCCTCGCCACTCTCCTCGCCACTCTCCTCGCCACTCTCCCCGCCTCTCTCCACGCCACTCTCCTCGCCACTCTCCCCGCCACTCTCCCCGCCACTCTCCCCGCTACTCTCCTCGCCACACTCCTCGCCGCTCTCCCCTCCGCTCTCCCCGCCACTCTCCTCGCCACTCTCCCCGCCGCTCTCCCCGCCACTCTCCTCGCCACTCTCCTTGCCACTCTCCCCGCCACTCTCTTCGCCACTCTCGTCGCCACTCTCCCCGCCACTCTTCCCGCCACTCTTCCCGCCACTCTTCCCGCCACTCTCCTCGCCACTCTCCTCGCCACTCTCCCCGCCTCTCTCCCCGCCTCTCTCCACGCCACTCTCCCCGCCACTCTCCCTGCCACTCTCCTCGCCACTCTCCCCGCCACTCTCCCCGCTACTCTCCCCGCTACTCTCCTCGCCACTCTCCGCCACTCTTCCCGCTACTCTCCTCTCCACTCCGCCACTCTCCCCGCCACTCTCGCCGCTCTCCCCGCCACTCTCCCCGCTACTCTCCTCGCCACTCTCCCCACTACTCTCCTCACCACTCTCCCTGTCACTCTCCCCGCTACTCTCCCCGCTACTCTCCTCGCCACTTCTCACCACTCTCCTCGCCACTCTTCCCGCTACTCTCCTCGCCACACTCCTCGCCACTCTCCCCGCCGCTCTCCCCACCACTCTCCTCGCCACTCTCCTCGCCACTCTCCCCGCCACTTCTCGCCACACTCCCCACCACTCTCCTCGCCACTCTCCCCGCCACTCTCCCCGCCACTCTCCCCGCTACTCTCCTTGCCACACTCCTCGCCACTCTCCCCGCCACTCTCCCCGCTACTCTCCTCGCCACACTCCTCGCCACTCTCCCCGCCGCTCTCCCCTCCACTCTCCTCGCCACTCTCCTCGCCACTCTCCTCGCCACTCTCCCCGCCACTTCTCGCCACACTCCTCGCCACTCTCCCCGCCACTCTCCCCGCTACTCTCCCCGCTACTCTCCCCGCCACTCTCCCCACTACTCTCCTCGCCACACTCCTCGCCACTCTCCCCGCCTCTCTCCCCGCCACTCTCCTCGCCACTCTCCTCGCCACTCCTCGCCCCTTCCATGATAAGCAACACAGCTCAGGAATAGTAATAGTGGGCGCGTCATCCGGTATAATTAAAGTAGGCCGCTGGGTAGTGTTAATTGTGTTGCAGCTGCCTATGTGTGTTGCAACCCCCTGTGTGTGTTGCAGCCTCCCGTGTGTTGCAGGCCCCCCGTGTGTTGCAGCCCCCCTGTATGTTGCAGCCGCCGTATGTGCTGCAATCATCTGTGTGTGTTGCAGTCGTCCGTGTGTATTTGCAGCTACCCGTGTGTACTCACCTAGTTGTACTCACCTAGTTGAGGTTGCGGGGGTCGATTCCGAGCTCCTGGCCCCGCCTCTTCACTGATCGCTACTAGGTCACTCTCCCTGAGCCGTGAGCTTTATCATACCTCTGCTTAAAGCTATGTATGGATCCTGCCTCCACTACATCGCTTCCCAAACTATTCCACTTACTGACTACTCTGTGGCTGAAGAAATACTTCCTAACATCCCTGTGATTCATCTGTGTCTTCAGCTTCCAACTGTGTCCCCTTGTTACTGTGTCCAATCTCTGGAACATCCTGTCTTTGTCCACCTTGTCAATTCCTCTCAGTATTTTGTATGTCGTTATCATGTCCCCCCTATCTCTCCTGTCCTCCAGTGTCGTCAGGTTGATTTCCCTTAACCTCTCCTCGTAGGACATACCTCTTAGCTCTTGGACTAGTCTTGTTGCAAACCTTTGCACTTTCTCTAGTTTCTTCACGTGCTTGGCTAGGTGTGGGTTCCAAACTGGTGCCGCATACTCCAATATGGGCCTAACATACACGGTGTACAGGGTCCTGAATGATTCCTTATTAAGATGTCGGAATGCTGTTCTGAGGTTTGCTAGGCGCCCATATGCTGCAGCAGTTATTTGGTTGATGTGCGCTTCAGGAGATGTGCCTGGTGTTATACTCACCCCAAGATCTTTTTCCTTGAGTGAGGTTTGTAGTCTCTGACCCCCTAGACTGTACTCCGTCTGCGGCCTTCTTTGCCCTTCCCCAATCTTCATGACTTTGCACTTGGTGGGATTGAACTCCAGGAGCCAATTGCTGGACCAGGTCTGCAGCCTGTCCAGATCCCTTTGTAGTTCTGCCTGGTCTTCGATCGAGTGAATTCTTCTCATCAACTTCACGTCATCTGCAAACAGGGACACCTCAGAGTCTATTCCTTCCGTCATGTCGTTCACAAATACCAGAAACAGCACTGGTCCTAGGACTGACCCCTGCGGGACCCCGCTGGTCACAGGTGCCCACTCTGACACCTCGCCACGTACCATGACTCGCTGCTGTCTTCCTGACAAGTATTCCCTGATCCATTGTAGTGCCTTCCCTGTTATCCCTGCTTGTGTGTGTGTGTGTGTGTGTGTGTGTGTGTGTGTGTGTGTGTGTGTGTGTGTGTGTGTGTGTGTGTGTGTGTGTGTGTGTGTGTGTGTGTGGGTGTGTGGGTGTGTGTGGGTGCGTGTGTGTGTTGCATCCCTTGTGTATCGCAACAATCCGTGTGTGTGTGCACGCGCGCGCGTGTTGCAGCCCTTGTGTATCGCAGGAATCCGTGTGTGTGTGTACTCACCTAATTGTGGTTGCAGGGGTCGAGACACAGCTCCTGGCCCCGCCTCTTCACTGATCGCTACTAGGTCCTCTCTCTCTCTCTCTGCTTCCAGAGCTTTGTCATACCTCGTCTTAAAGCTATGTATGGTTCCTGCCTCCACTACATCACTTGTTAGGCTATTCCACTTCCTGACGATTCTATGACTGAAGAAATACTTCTTAGCATCCCTATGACTCGTCTGAGTCTTCAGCTTCCAACTGTGACCCCTTGTTTCTGTGTTCCCTCTCTGGAACAACCTGTCTCTGTCTACCTTATCTATTCCACGCAGTATTTTGTATGTCGTTATCATGTCTCCCCTGACCCGCCAGTCCTCCAATGTCGTCAGTCCGATTTCCTTCAACCTTTCTTCGTAGGACATACCCCTGAGCTCCGGAACTAGCCTTGTTGCAGACCTTTGCACTTTCTCTAATTTCTTGGCGTGTTTGACCAGGTGTGGGTTCCAAACTGTAGCTGTATACTCCAGTATGGGCCTGATGTACACAGTGTACAGTGTCTTGAACGATTCCTTTCTAAGGTATCGGAACGCTATTCTCAGGTTTGCCAGGCGCCCATATGCTGCAGCAGTTATCTGGTTGATGTGTGCCTCCGGAGACATGCTCGGTGTTATAGTGTGTGTGTGTTTTGCAGTCGTTTGTATTACAGCCGCCTATTTGTACTCATCTATGTGTGGTTGCAGGGACCGATTCATAGCTCCTGGCCCCGAATCTTCGGTGGTCGCTTCTAGGTCCACTCCCTTCCTAAGTTTTATCATACCTCTTTTTAAAGCTATGTATGGCTCCTGCCTCCGCTACAACAGTCTCCAGATAGTTTCACTTCCTAACAACTCTGTGGCTGAAGAAATACTTCCTAACATCCCTGTGACTTACCTGAGTTTTCAACTTCCAATTGTGACCCCTTGTTGCTGTGTCCCATCTCTGAAACATCCTGTCCCTATCTGCCTTGTCAATTCCTCTCAGTATTTTATACGTCGTTTTCATGTCCTCCATATCCTTCCTGTCCTCCAGTGTTGTCAGGGTAATTTCCCTTAATCTCTCTTCGTAGGGCATACCCCTTACCTCCGGGGCTAGCCTTGTTACAAACCTTTGCACTTTCTCTGATTTTGTGTGTGTGTGTGTGTGTGTGTGTGTGTGTGTGTGTGTGTGTGTACTCACCTAGTTGTACTCACCTAGTTGAGGTTGCGGGGGTCGAGTCCGAGCTCCTGGCCCCGCCTCTTCACTGTGTGTGTGTGTGTGTGTGTGCGTGTGTGTGTGTGTGTGTGTGTGTGTGTGTGTGTGTGTGTGTGTGTGTGTGTGTGTGTGTGTGTGTGTGTGTGTGCGTGCGTGCGTGTGTGTGTGTGCGTGTGTGTGTGTGTGTATTTTTTCCTTCATACTAGCTCCACCACCACACTCGTGGCTCACGTGTGTTACAAATTTATATCTGTATCCCTGTAAGTAACCTCAATCTCAGCCACAGCCAGAGTTATGTGTTGCTTGTAATGTAATTCACGGTGTTGTGTGTTACTTGTAATATAATTCAGTTTTGTGTGTCGGGTGTAATATAATTCATAGTGTTGTGTGTTGCTTGTAATACATATAATTCAGAGTGTTGTGTGTTGGTTGTAATATAATTCAGAGTGAGGGTTATGTGTAGGATGTATTATAGTGGCCCTCACCTTGTGTGACCCACTTTACACCACCACATTAGTGGTCCTCACCTTGTGTGACCCACTTTACACCACCACATTAGTGGCCCTCACCTTGTGTGACCCACTTTACACCACCACATTAGTGGTCCTCACCTTGTGTGACCCACTTTACACCACCACATTAGTGGCCCTCACCTTGTGTGACCCACTTTACACCACCACATTAGTGGTCCTCACCTTGTGTGACCCACTTTACACCACCACATTAGTGGCCCTCACCTTGTGTGACCCACTTTACACCACCACATTAGTGGTCCTCACCTTGTGTGACCCACTTTACACCACCACATTAGTGGCCCTCACCTTGTGTGACCCACTTTACACCACCACATTAGTGGTCCTCACCTTGTGTGACCCACTTTACACCACCACATTAGTGGCCCTCACCTTGTGTGACCCACTTTACACCACCACATTAGTGGTCCTCACCTTGTGTGACCCACTTTACACCACCACATTAGTGGTCCTCACCTTGTGTGACCCACTTTACACCACCACATTAGTGGTCCTCACCTTGTGTGACCCACTTTACACCACCACATTAGTGGTCCTCACCTTGTGTGACCCACTTTACACCACCACATTAGTGGTCCTCACCTTGTGTGACCCACTTTACACCACCACATTAGTGGCCCTCACCTTGTGTGACCCACTTTACACCACCACATTAGTGGTCCTCACCTTGTGTGACCCACTTTACACCACCACATTAGTGGTCCTCACCTTGTGTGACCCACTTTACACCACCACATTAGTGGCCCTCACCTTGTGTGACCCACTTTACACCACCACATTAGTGGCCCTCACCTTGTGTGACCCACTTTACATTAGTGGCCCTCACCTTGTGTGACCCACCGTACAATACAACACTAGTGGTAGTGTAAGGTGGGTCACACTAGGGACGCTCGTCTTGTGTGACCCACTGTAGTTGAGTGTATCATAATGTCATTGTGGAGTATCATTGTGTTATTGTTATAATGTTATTGTTTGTGACTTTTGTCATTTGTTATATCATTGTTGCCTTTGTCATTGTTGTTATTTCATTGTGGTTTGTCATCATCATGACATTGTCATTATTTGTTGTTTATTATCTTTATTGATTGTGTCTTGATTGCAGTGCTGTCACTGATTCAGCTAGAAGAAAACTATCCAAGGAAGTACTGAGGTAGCCACATGCGTGTGACATGGAAGCCTGTTAAGTGTTCTCCACTCTGACGGTACTGATCGTCTCTCTTAAAAACATGCAAGATGACAAGTAACCCTTACAGACGTCTACTATATATAACCAGAATTTTTAAAGGGGTGAACCGGTAAGCCAGTGGAAGGCCTCGGTCAGATGAACAAAAAGCTCTAGTGGCGGGTCATCAAGTGACTACGACCTGTGTCAGGAAACACTTGTCCTGTTTCCTGACAAATCTTACTAACCTAACCTAAACTTCAACTTACATTCACTATAAATTTATCTTTTCTTCCCAGTATGTTTTTTCTAGTTTTTATTCTTGTAGTATTTCCTTTTCTATTAATTAGTCCTTTGTGCCTCTATTTCCAGGAATCATCAACATTTCCACGTTTATTCCAGTAGCTTTTCGTTATATAAAATAATTTATTTTATAAGTTGTACTGTCTTCATTACACTAATAGTAGGAAATAACAACACGTTAAGTAATACAACACATGTGCAACACCTAGCTATATTTATTTCAATATTAAGATACTTAGGTGTTGCACATGTTTTATAGCGTCTTGAGTTCGCGGTGTTTGAAGATGGCGTTGTGTATGCTTCGTGTCAGCTGCTCACGAACCACAAGTTTACATACAGATTCCAGACTGCATTTCATTAAAACTTTCGTGAAACGAGTGTCTATTTTTTTGAAAAGTTATTGTGGGATGAGGCCGGTGCACATAAAAGTTCCACAAAAGTTGGCTTGTATATGCAACGTATATAATGTTGGTATTGGTGAGTGAGAGATGATACACTGACTCACTGCAAGAGTCGGTCATGTACCTGACACTAGCTAGAAGGAAGGTGTTGTTCATGTTTCTGAAGTGTGACTGACCACAAATCACAGTGATGTACACAAATAACCCGCACATAGGAGAGAGGAGCTTACGACGACGTTTTGATCCGACTTGAACCATTTGCAAAGTCACACAAAGAGAAAGGAGAGAAGAGGCAGTATATATAGGTCAGAAGGCAGGGACGGGACTGACCACAGGTCACAATTATGTACCTGACGCTAGTTACAAGGTAATGTCCAGGTTCCTGCAGTGTGACTCAGTGTGACTGAGGTACAATAATGTATATTACGTAAATTTCGCTGTGATATTTTTAGTTCAAAATAAAAAAATGACATTACAAAAATTTGCATAAAATTATATATGAAAGTTTTCTTGTTGGGAGGGAGAGCTAAGGGGGAAGGGGAAGCAAGGGGAAGGGGGAGCAGGGGGAAAGGGGGAACAAGGGGGGCGAGGGTAAATCTAAAGTTGACCTGAATAAAGAAGAGGAAGGCGCCAAGGAAGTATCTTGTTGCAATAATGAAGCGGCTGCCAGGAGTACTGCTTCAGTAGTACCAGTGTTGTGTGTACCAGTGTTGTGTGTACCAGTGTTGTGTGTACCAGTGTTGTGTGTACCAGTGTTGTGTGTAGCAGTGTTGTGTGTAGCAGTGTTGTGTGTACCAGTGTTGTGTGTACCAGTGTTGTGTGTACCAGTGTTGTGTGTACCAGTGTTGTGTGTACCAGTGTTGTGTGTAGCAGTGTTGTGTGTACCAGTGTTGTGTGTACCAGTGTTGTGTGTAGCAGTGTTGTGTGTAGCAGTGTTGTGTGTACTAGTGTTGTGTGTAGCAGTGTTGTGTGTAGCAGTGTTGTGTGTACCAGTGTTGTGTGTACCAGTGTTGTGTGTACCAGTGTTGTGTGTAGCAGTGTTGTGTGTAGCAGTGTTGTGTGTAGCAGTGTTGTGTGTAGCAGTGTTGTGTGTAGCAGTGTTGTGTGTACCAGTGTTGTGTGTACCAGTGTTGTGTGTACCAGTGTTGGTACCTGCTGGTGTGTTGTGTGTACCAGTGTTGGTACCTGCTGGTGTGTTGTGTGTACCAGTGTTGTGTGTAGCAGTGTTGTGTGTACCAGTGTTGTGTGTACCAGTGTTGGTACCTGCTGGTGTGTTGTGTGTACCAGTGTTGGTACCTGCTGGTGTGTTGTGTGTACCAGTGTTGGTACCTGCTGCTGCTGGTGTGTTTTGTGTACCAGTGTTGTGTGTACCAGTGTTGTGTGTACCAGTGTTGTGTGTACCAGTGTTGTGTGTACCAGTGTTGGTACCTGCTGGTGTGTTGTGTGTACCAGTGTTGTGTGTACCAGTGTTGGTACCTGCTGCTACTGGTGTGTTGTGTGTACCAGTGTTGGTACCTGCTGCTGCTGGTGTGTTGTGTGTACCAGTGTTGGTACCTGCTGCTGCTGGTGTGTTGTGTGTACCAGTGTTGGTACCTGCTGCTGCTGGTGTGTTGTGTGTACCAGTGTTGGCACCTGCTGCTGCTTGTGTGTTGTGTGTATCAGTGTTGTGTGTACCAGTGTTGGTACCTGCTGCTGCTGGTGTGTTGTGTGTACCAGTGTTGGTACCTGCTGCTGCTGGTGTGTTGTGTGTACTAGTGTTGGTACCTGCTGCTGCTGGTGTGTTGTGTGTACCAGTGTTGGTACCTGCTGCTGCTGGTGTGTTGTGTGTACCAGTGTTGGTACCTGCTGCTGCTGGTGTGTTGTGTGTACCAGTGTTGGTACCTGCTGCTGCTGGTGTGCTGTGTGTACCAGTGTTGTGTGTACCAGTGTTGGTACCTGCTGCTGCTGGTGTGTTGTGTGTACCAGTGTTGGTACCTGCTGCTGCTGGTTTGTTGTGTGTACCAGTGTTGGTACCTGCTGCTGCTGGTGTGTTGTGTGTACCAGTGTTGGTACCTGCTGCTGCTGGTGTGTTGTGTGTATCAGTGTTGTGTGTACCAGTGTTGGTACCTGCTGCTGCTGGTGTGTTGTGTGTACCAGTGTTGGTACCTGCTGCTGCTGGTGTGTTGGGTGTACCAGTGTTGGTACCTGCTGCTGCTGGTGTGTTGTGTGTACCAGTGTTGGTACCTGCTGCTGCTGGTGTGTTGTGTGTACCAGTGTTGGTACCTGCTGCTGCTGGTGTGTTGTGTGTACCAGTGTTGGTACCTGCTGCTGATGGTGTGTTGTGTGTACCAGTGTTGTGTGTACCAGTGTTGTGTGTACCAGTGTTGGTACCTGCTGGTGTGTTGTGTGTACCAGTGTTGGTACCTGCTGGTGTGTTGTGTGTACCACTGTTGGTACCTGCTGGTGTGTTGTGTGTACCAGTGTTGGTACCTGCTGCTGCTGCTGGTGTGTTGTGTGTACCAGTGTTGGTACCTGCTGCTGCTGGTGTGTTGTGTGTACCAGTGTTGGTACCTGCTGCTGCTGGTGTGTTGTGTGTACCAGTGTTGGTACCTGCTGTTGCTGGTGTGTTGTGTGTACCAGTGTTGGTAGCTGCTGCTGCTAGTGTGTTGTGTGTATCAGTGTTGGTACCTGCTCTTGCTGGTGTGTTGTGTGTACCAGTGTTGGTAGCTGCTGCTGCTGGTGTGTTGTGCGTACCAGTGTTGGTACCTGCTGCTGCTGGTGTGTTGTGTGTACCAGTGTTGGTACCTGCTGCTGCTGGTGTGTTGTGCGTACCAGTGTTGGTAGCTGCTGCTGCTGGTGTGTTGTGTGTACCAGTGTTGGTACCTGCTGCTGCTGGTGTGTTGTGTGTACCAGTGTTGGTACCTGCTGGTGTGTTGTGTGTACCAGTGTTGGTACCTGCTGCTGCTGGTGTGTTGTGTGTACCAGTGTTGGTACCTGCTGCTGCTGGTGTGTTGTGTGTACCAGTGTTGGTACCTGCTGCTGCTGGTGTGTTGTGTGTACCAGTGTTGTGTGTACCAGTGTTGGTACCTGCTGGTGTGTTGTGTGTACCAGTGTTGGTACCTGCTGCTGCTGGTGTGTTGTGTGTACCAGTGTTGGTACCTGCTGCTGCTGGTGTGTTGTGTGTACCAGTGTTGTGTGTACCAGTGTTGGTACCTGCTGGTGTGTTGTGTGTACCAGTGTTGGTACCTACTGGTGTGTGGTGTGTACCAGTGTTGGTACCTGCTGGTGTGTTGTGTGTACCAGTGTTGGTACCTGCTGCTGCTGCTGGTGTGTTGTGTGTACCAGTGTTGGTACCTGCTGCTGCTGGTGTGTTGTGTGTACCAGTGTTGGTACCTGCTGCTGCTGGTGTGTTGTGTGTACCAGTGTTGGTACCTGCTGTTGCTGGTGTGTTGTGTGTACCAGTGTTGGTAGCTGCTGCTGCTGGTGTGTTGTGTGTATCAGTGTTGGTACCTGCTCTTGCTGGTGTGTTGTGTGTACCAGTGTTGGTACCTGCTGGTGTGTTGTGTGTACCAGTGTTGTGTGTACCAGTGTTGTGTGTACCAGTGTTGGTACCTGCTGGTGTGTTGTGTGTACCAGTGTTGGTACCTGCTGCTGCTGGTGTGTTGTGTGTACCAGTGTTGTGTGTACCAGTGTTGTGTGTACCAGTGTTGTGTGTACCAGTGTTGTGTGTACCAGTGTTGTGTGTACCAGTGTTGGTACCTGCTGCCGCTGGTGTGTTGTGTGTACCAGTGTTGGTACCTGCTGCTGCTGGTGTGTTGTGTGTACCAGTGTTGGTACCTGCTGCTGCTGGTGTGTTGTGCGTACCAGTGTTGGTACCTGCTGCTGCTGGTGTGTTGTGTGTACCAGTGTTGGTACCTGCTGCTGCTGGTGTGTTGTGTGTATCAGTGTTGTGTGTACCAGTGTTGGTACCTGCTGCTGCTGGTGTGTTGTGTGTACCAGTGTTGGTACCTGCTGCTGCTGGTGTGTTGTGTGTACTAGTGTTGGTACCTGCTGCTGCTGGTGTGTTGTGTGTACCAGTGTTGGTACCTGCTGCTGCTGGTGTGTTGTGTGTACCAGTGTTGGTAGCTGCTGCTGCTGGTGTGTTGTGTGTACCAGTGTTGGTACCTGCTGCTGCTGGTGTGTTGTGTGTACCAGTGTTGTGTGTACCAGTGTTGGTACCTGCTGCTGCTGGTGTGTTGTGTGTACCAGTGTTGGCACCTGCTGCTGCTGGTGTGTTGTGTGTACCAGTGTTGGTACCTGCTGCTGCTGGTGTGTTGTGTGTACCAGTGTTGGTACCTGCTGCTGCTGGTGTGTTGTGTGTACCAGTGTTGGTACCTGCTGCTGCTGGTGTGTTGTGTGTATCAGTGTTGTGTGTACCAGTGTTGGTACCTGCTGCTGCTGGTGTGTTGTGTGTACCAGTGTTGGTACCTGCTGCTGCTGGTGTGTTGGGTGTACCAGTGTTGGTACCTGCTGCTGCTGGTGTGTTGTGTGTACCAGTGTTGGTACCTGCTGCTGCTGGTGTGTTGTGTGTACCAGTGTTGGTACCTGCTGCTGCTGGTGTGTTGTGTGTACCAGTGTTGTGTGTACCAGTGTTGGTACCTGCTGGTGTGTTGTGTGTACCAGTGTTGGTACCTGCTGCTGATGGTGTGTTGTGTGTACCAGTGTTGTGTGTACCAGTGTTGGTACCTGCTGGTGTGTTGTGTGTACCAGTGTTGGTACCTGCTGGTGTGTTGTGTGTACCAGTGTTGGTACCTGCTGGTGTGTTGTGTGTACCAGTGTTGGTACCTGCTGCTGCTGCTGGTGTGTTGTGTGTACCAGTGTTGGTACCTGCTGCTGCTGGTGTGTTGTGTGTACCAGTGTTGGTACCTGCTGCTGCTGGTGTGTTGTGTGTACCAGTGTTGGTACCTGCTGTTGCTGGTGTGTTGTGTGTACCAGTGTTGGTAGCTGCTGCTGCTGGTGTGTTGTGTGTATCAGTGTTGGTACCTGCTCTTGCTGGTGTGTTGTGTGTACCAGTGTTGGTAGCTGCTGCTGCTGGTGTGTTGTGCGTACCAGTGTTGGTACCTGCTGCTGCTGGTGTGTTGTGTGTACCAGTGTTGGTACCTGCTGCTGCTGGTGTGTTGTGCGTACCAGTGTTGGTAGCTGCTGCTGCTGGTGTGTTGTGTGTACCAGTGTTGGTACCTGCTGCTGCTGGTGTGTTGTGTGTACCAGTGTTGTGTGTACCAGTGTTGGTACCTGCTGGTGTGTTGTGTGTACCAGTGTTGGTACCTGCTGCTGCTGGTGTGTTGTGTGTACCAGTGTTGGTACCTGCTGCTGCTGGTGTGTTGTGTGTACCAGTGTTGGTACCTGCTGCTGCTGGTGTGTTGTGTGTACCAGTGTTGGTACCTGCTGCTGCTGGTGTGTTGTGTGTACCAGTGTTGTGTGTACCAGTGTTGGTACCTGCTGGTGTGTTGTGTGTACCAGTGTTGGTACCTGCTGCTGCTGGTGTGTTGTGTGTACCAGTGTTGGTACCTGCTGCTGCTGGTGTGTTGTGTGTACCAGTGTTGTGTGTACCAGTGTTGGTACCTGCTGGTGTGTTGTGTGTACCAGTGTTGGTACCTACTGGTGTGTGGTGTGTACCAGTGTTGGTACCTGCTGGTGTGTTGTGTGTACCAGTGTTGGTACCTGCTGCTGCTGCTGGTGTGTTGTGTGTACCAGTGTTGGTACCTGCTGCTGCTGGTGTGTTGTGTGTACCAGTGTTGGTACCTGCTGCTGCTGGTGTGTTGTGTGTACCAGTGTTGGTACCTGCTGTTGCTGGTGTGTTGTGTGTACCAGTGTTGGTAGCTGCTGCTGCTGGTGTGTTGTGTGTATCAGTGTTGGTACCTGCTCTTGCTGGTGTGTTGTGTGTACCAGTGTTGGTAGCTGCTGCTGCTGGTGTGTTGTGCGTACCAGTGTTGGTACCTGCTGCTGCTGGTGTGTTGTGTGTACCAGTGTTGGTACCTGCTGCTGCTGGTGTGTTGTGCGTACCAGTGTTGGTAGCTGCTGCTGCTGGTGTGTTGTGTGTACCAGTGTTGGTACCTGCTGCTGCTGGTGTGTTGTGTGTACCAGTGTTGGTACCTGCTGTTGCTGGTGTGTTGTGTGTACCAGTGTTGGTACCTGCTGCTGCTGGTGTGTTGTGTGTACCAGTGTTGGTACCTGCTCTTGCTGGTGTGTTGTGTGTACCAGTGTTGGTACCTGGTGGTGGTGTGTTGTGTGTACCAGTGTTGGTACCTGGTGGTGGTGTGTTGTGTACCAGTGTTGGTACCTGGTGGTGTGTTGTGTACCAGTGTTGGTACCTGGTGGTGGTGTTTTGTGTACCAGTGTTGGTACCTGGTGGTGGTGTGTTGTGTACCAGTGTTGGTACCTGGTAGTGGTGTGTTGTGTACCAGTGTTGGTACCTGGTAGTGGTGTGTTGTGTACTAGTGTTGGTACCTGGTAGTGGTGTGTTGTGTACCATTGTTGGTACCTGGTGGTGTGTTGTGTACCAGTGTTGGTATCTGGTGGTGGAGTGTTGTGTACTAGTATTGGTGATAAATTAGACACATATGCAACTCTTGGGTATCTTTATTGAGGAAACGTTTCGCCACACAGTGGCTTCATCAGTCCATACGAAGGAGAAACTTGAAGAACAGGAGGAGAATGAGGTAATCAGTCCCTCTACCTTGAGTCGATGTGTTCAGTCCATCAATCTTGATGGACTGATTACCTCATTCTCCTCCTGTTCTTCAAGTTTCTCCTTCGTATGGACTGATGAAGCCACTGTGTGGCAAAACGTTTCCTCAATAAAGATACCCAAGAGTTGCATATGTGTCTAATTTATCAACATGTCGGTTCTCTGAACCATTCATCTACAAAACTAGTATTGGTACCTGGTAGTGATGTGTTATGCCTACAACAGTGTTGATACCTGGTGCAGGACAGCTGTTGGTTTAAACCTTATTTGTTACAATGAGGGAAGAACCTCACACAAGATCACACTGTGAGTGAGAACTTTAACACCTGGAGCTAAGAAATTAAATTACAGAACGGGTGGGGTTCGAACCCATGGCAAGGTGATTTGTTCGTTGTCATGTTATTACTGTTTGATGTGTACATGAAGCTGAGGATAGCAGAATGTCTCTTCACTCACTTAAGACCGAGTATCAGCACTCAGAGCTTCTGCTTACTGCAGTGTTTTTAACAGTTTACTAGATTAGTGTTAAAGCTTTTTAACTCTTCACTTTTATAAAGAAAATATGAATTTAAGCTTTTAATATACTCGCCTAATTGTGGTTGCAGGGGTCGAGTCACAGGTCCTGGCCCCTATGTGTAATTATAAATGTTTTCTTTGTGTTTTAGACCTAGTGACGAGAATAACTTTCTCGAAACATTGTCAGAGTGGCTAAGTTTACCCTCTGGTTGACTGTACTTTAAATAATAACATTATTATTTATATGTACTCAGTTTCTGAGAAGGATATTTCCAGTGAAGGTAAATATTGTAACATTGTGTAGTCAGAGTTTACTTTAAAATATTTATACGTGAATGTTATGCAGCTGTGTCTACCACTACTAATTTATTGGCACCTGTCAATAACACTCACAAGGAGAGAATATCATACCACGAGGTTTCTGGGACCATTGACAAAGTAACACTGAAACGCGAGAGTGTGAGGGAACTAGTGAGGGTGACAAGGACGCCACCAAGAGTGTGAGGGAACTAGTGAGGGTGACAAGGACGCCACCAAGAGTGTGAGGGAACTAGTGAGGGTGACAAGGACGCCACCAAGAGTGTGAGGGAACTAGTGAGGGTGACAAGGACGCCACCAAGAGTGTGAGGGAACTAGTGAGGGTGACAAGGACGCCACCAAGAGTGTGAGGGAACTAGTGAGGGTGACAAGGACGCCACCAAGAGTGTGAGGGAACTAGTGAGGGTGACAAGGACGCCACCAAGAGTGTGAGGGAACTAGTGAGGGTGACAAGGACGCCACCAAGAGTGTGAGGGAACTAGTGAGGGTGACAAGGACGCCACCAAGAGTGTGAGGGAACTAGTGAGGGTGACAAGGACGCCACCAAGAGTGTGAGGGAACTAGTGAGGGTGACAAGGACGCCACCAAGAGTGTGAGGGAACTAGTGAGGGTGACAAGGACGCCACCAAGAGTGTGAGGGAACTAGTGAGGGTGACAAGGACGCCACCAAGAGTGTGAGGGAACTAGTGAGGGTGACAAGGACGCCACCAAGAGTGTGAGGGAACTAGTGAGGGTGACAAGGACGCCACCAAGAGTGTGAGGGAACTAGTGAGGGTGACAAGGACGCCACCAAGAGTGTGAGGGAACTAGTGAGGGTGACAAGGACGCCACCAAGAGTGTGAGGGAACTAGTGAGGGTGACAAGGACGCCACCAAGAGTGTGAGGGAACTAGTGAGGGTGACAAGGACGCCACCAAGAGAGTGAGGGAACTAGTGAGGGTGACAAGGACGCCACCAAGAGTGTGAGGGAACTAGTGAGGGTGACAAGGACGCCACCAAGAGAGTGAGGGAACTAGTGAGGGTGACAAGGACGCCACCAAGAGTGTGAGGGAACTAGTGAGGGTGACAAGGACGCCACCAAGAGTGTGAGGGAACTAGTGAGGGTGACAAGGACGCCACCAAGAGAGTGAGGGAACTAGTGAGGGTGACAAGGACGCCACCAAGAGTGTGAGGGAACTAGTGAGGGTGACAAGGACGCCACCAAGAGTGTGAGGGAACTAGTGAGGGTGACAAGGACGCCACCAAGAGTGTGAGGGAACTAGTGAGGGTGACAAGGACGCCACCAAGAGTGTGAGGGAACTAGTGAGGGTGACAAGGACGCCACCAAGAGTGTGAGGGAACTAGTGAGGGTGACAAGGACGCCACCAAGAGTGTGAGGGAACTAGTGAGGGTGACAAGGACGCCACCAAGAGAGTGAGGGAACTAGTGAGGGTGACAAGGACGCCACCAAGAGTGTGAGGGAACTAGTGAGGGTGACAAGGACGCCACCAAGAGAGTGAGGGAACTAGTGAGGGTGACAAGGACGCCACCAAGAGTGTGAGGGAACTAGTGAGGGTGACAAGGACGCCACCAAGAGTGTGAGGACAAGAACTAGTAGAGGGTGACAAGGACAAGCCACCAAGAGTGTGAGGGAACTAGTGAGGGTGACAAGGACGCCACCAAGAGAGTGAGGGAACTAGTGAGGGTGACAAGGACGCCACCAAGAGAGTGAGGAAACTAGTGAGGGTGACAAGGACGCCACCAAGAGTGTGAGGGAACTAGTGAGGGTGACAAGGACGCCACCAAGAGTGTGAGGGAACTAGTGAGGGTGACAAGGACGCCACCAAGAGTGTGAGGGAACTAGTGAGGGTGACAAGGACGCCACCAAGAGAGTGAGGGAACTAGTGAGGGTGACAAGGACGCCACCAAGAGAGTGAGGGAACTAGTGAGGGTGACAAGGACGCCACCAAGAGAGTGAGGGAACTAGTGAGGGTGACAAGGACGCCACCAAGAGTGTGAGGGAACTAGTGAGGGTGACAAGGACGCCACCAAGAGAGTGAGGGAACTAGTGAGGGTGACAAGGACGCCACCAAGAGAGTGAGGGAACTAGTGAGGGTGACAAGGACGCCACCAAGAGAGTGAGGGAACTAGTGAGGGTGACAAGGACGCCACCAAGAGTGTGAGGGAACTAGTGAGGGTGACAAGGACGCCACCAAGAGAGTGAGGGAACTAGTGAGGGTGACAAGGACGCCACCAAGAGAGTGAGGGAACTAGTGAGGGTGACAAGGACGCCACCAAGAGAGTGAGGGAACTAGTGAGGGTGACAAGGACGCCACCAAGAGAGTGAGGGAACTAGTGAGGGTGACAAGGACGCCACCAAGAGTGTGAGGGAACTAGTGAGGGTGACAAGGACGCCACCAAGAGTGTGAGGGAACTAGTGAGGGTGACAAGGACGCCACCAAGAGTGTGAGGGAACTAGTGAGGGTGACAAGGACGCCACCAAGAGTGTGAGGGAAAGGACTAGTGAGGGTGACAAGGACGCCACCAAGAGAGTGAGGGAACTAGTGAGGGTGACAAGGACGCCACCAAGAGTGTGAGGGAACTAGTGAGGGTGACAAGGACGCCACCAAGAGTGTGAGGGAACTAGTGAGGGTGACAAGGACGCCACCAAGAGTGTGAGGGAACTAGTGAGGGTGACAAGGACGCCACCAAGAGTGTGAGGGAACTAGTGAGGGTGACAAGGACGCCACCAAGAGAGTGAGGGAACTAGTGAGGGTGACAAGGACGCCACCAAGAGTGTGAGGGAACTAGTGAGGGTGACAAGGACGCCACCAAGAGAGTGAGGGAACTAGTGAGGGTGACAAGGACGCCACCAAGAGTGTGAGGGAACTAGTGAGGGTGACAAGGACGCCACCAAGAGTGTGAGGGAACTAGTGAGGGTGACAAGGACGCCACCAAGAGTGTGAGGGAACTAGTGAGGGTGACAAGGACGCCACCAAGAGAGTGAGGGAACTAGTGAGGGTGACAAGGACGCCACCAAGAGAGTGAGGGAACTAGTGAGGGTGACAAGGACGCCACCAAGAGTGTGAGGGAACTAGTGAGGGTGACAAGGACGCCACCAAGAGAGTGAGGGAACTAGTGAGGGTGACAAGGACGCCACCAAGAGAGTGAGGGAACTAGTGAGGGTGACAAGGACGCCACCAAGAGAGTGAGGGAACTAGTGAGGGTGACAAGGACGCCACCAAGAGAGTGAGGGAACTAGTGAGGGTGACAAGGACGCCACCAAGAGAGTGAGGGAACTAGTGAGGGTGACAAGGACGCCACCAAGAGAGTGAGGGAACTAGTGAGGGTGACAAGGACGCCACCAAGAGAGTGAGGGAACTAGTGAGGGTGACAAGGACGCCACCAAGAGTGTGAAACTAGTGAGGGTGACAAGGACCACCAAGAGAGTGAGGGAACTAGTGAGGGTGACAAGGACGCCACCAAGAGAGTGAGGGAACTAGTGAGGGTGACAAGGACGCCACCAAGAGAGTGAGGGAACTAGTGAGGGTGACAAGGACGCCACCAAGAGAGTGAGGGAACTAGTGAGGGTGACAAGGACGCCACCAAGAGTGTGAGGGAACTAGTGAGGGTGACAAGGACGCCACCAAGAGAGTGAGGGAACTAGTGAGGGTGACAAGGACGCCACCAAGAGAGTGAGGGAACTAGTGAGGGTGACAAGGACGCCACCAAGAGTGTGAGGGAACTAGTGAGGGTGACAAGGACGCCACCAAGAGAGTGAGGGAACTAGTGAGGGTGACAAGGACGCCACCAAGAGTGTGAGGGAACTAGTGAGGGTGACAAGGACGCCACCAAGAGAGTGAGGGAACTAGTGAGGGTGACAAGGACGCCACCAAGAGTGTGAGGGAACTAGTGAGGGTGACAAGGACGCCACCAAGAGTGTGAGGGAACTAGTGAGGGTGACAAGGACGCCACCAAGAGTGTGAGGGAACTAGTGAGGGTGACAAGGACGCCACCAAGAGTGTGAGGGAACTAGTGAGGGTGACAAGGACGCCACCAAGAGTGTGAGGGAACTAGTGAGCGTGACTAGGATGCCACCAAGAGTGTGAGGGAACTGAGGGTGACAAGGACAAGGACGCCACCAAGAGTGTGAGGGAACTAGTGAGGGTGACAAGGACGCCACCAAGAGAGTGAGGGAACTAGTGAGGGTGACAAGGACGCCACCAAGAGTGTGAGGGAACTAGTGAGGGTGACAAGGACGCCACCAAGAGAGTGAGGGAACTAGTGAGGGTGACAAGGACGCCACCAAGAGAGTGAGGGAACTAGTGAGGGTGACAAGACGCCCCCAAGAGAGTGAGGGAACTAGTGAGGGTGACAAGGACGCCACCAAGAGTGTGAGGGAACTAGTGAGGGTGACAAGGACGCCACCAAGAGTGTGAGGGAACTAGTGAGGGTGACAAGGACGCCACCAAGAGTGTGAGGGAACTAGTGAGGGTGACAAGGACGCCACCAAGAGTGTGAGGGAACTAGTGAGGGTGACAAGGACGCCACCAAGAGTGTGAGGGAACTAGTGAGGGTGACAAGGACGCCACCAAGAGAGTGAGGGAACTAGTGAGGGTGACAAGGACGCCACCAAGAGTGTGAGGGAACTAGTGAGGGTGACAAGGACGCCACCAAGAGAGTGAGGGAACTAGTGAGGGTGACAAGGACGCCACCAAGAGTGTGAGGGAACTAGTGAGGGTGACAAGGACGCCACCAAGAGAGTGAGGGAACTAGTGAGGGTGACAAGGACGCCACCAAGAGAGTGAGGGAACTAGTGAGGGTGACAAGGACGCCACCAAGAGAGTGAGGGAACTAGTGAGGGTGACAAGGACGCCACCAAGAGTGTGAGGGAACTAGTGAGGGTGACAAGGACGCCACCAAGAGAGTGAGGGAACTAGTGAGGGTGACAAGGACGCCACCAAGAGAGTGAGGGAACTAGTGAGGGTGACAAGGACGCCACCAAGAGTGTGAGGGAACTAGTGAGGGTGACAAGGACGCCACCAAGAGTGTGAGGGAACTAGTGAGGGTGACAAGGACGCCACCAAGAGTGTGAGGGAACTAGTGAGGGACAAGACAAAGGACGCCACCCAGAGTGTGAGGGAACTAGTGAGGGTGACAAGGACGCCACCAAGAGTGTGAGGGAACTAGTGAGGGTGACAAGGACGCCACCAAGAGAGTGAGGGAACTAGTGAGGGTGACAAGGACGCCACCAAGAGTGTGAGGGAACTAGTGAGGGTGACAAGGACGCCACCAAGAGTGTGAGGGAACTAGTGAGGGTGACAAGGACGCCACCAAGAGAGTGAGGGAACTAGTGAGGGTGACAAGGACGCCACCAAGAGAGTGAGGGAACTAGTGAGGGTGACAAGGACGCCACCAAGAGAGTGAGGGAACTAGTGAGGGTGACAAGGACGCCACCAAGAGAGTGAGGGAAATAGTGAGGGTGACAAGGACGCCACCAAGAGAGTGAGGGAACTAGTGAGGGTGACAAGGACGCTACCAAGAGAGTGAGGGAACTGAGGGAACTAGTAAGGGTGACAAGGACGCCACCAAGAGAGTGAGGGAACTAGTGAGGGTGACAAGGACGCCACCAAGAGAGTGAGGGAACTAGTGAGGGTGACAAGGACGCCACCAAGAGTGTGAGGGAACTAGTGAGGGTGACAAGGACGCCACCAAGAGAGTGAGGGAACTAGTGAGGGTGACAAGGACGCCACCAAGAGAGTGAGGGAACTAGTGAGGGTGACAAGGACGCCACCAAGAGTGTGAGGGAACTAGTGAGGGTGACAAGGACGCCACCAAGAGTGTGAGGGAACTAGTGAGGGTGACAAGGACGCCACCAAGAGTGTGAGGGAACTAGTGAGGGTGACAAGGACGCCACCAAGAGAGTGAGGGAACTAGTGAGGGTGACAAGGAGGCCACCACGAGAGGGAACGAGTGAGGGCGACAAGGACGCCACCAAGAGTGTGAGGGAACTAGTGAGGGTGACAAGGACGCCACCAAGAGTGTGAGGGAACTAGTGAGGGTGACAAGGACGCCACCAAGAGAGTGAGGGAACTAGTGAGGGTGACAAGGACGCCACCAAGAGAGTGAGGGAACTAGTGAGGGTGACAAGGACGCCACCAAGAGAGTGAGGGAACTAGTGAGGGTGACAAGGACGCCACCAAGAGAGTGAGGGAACTAGTGAGGGTGACAAGGACGCCACCAAGAGAGTGAGGGAACTAGTGAGGGTGACAAGGACGCCACCAAGAGAGTGAGGGAACTAGTGAGGGTGACAAGGACGCCACCAAGAGAGTGAGGGAACTAGTGAGGGTGACAAGGACGCCACCAAGAGAGTGAGGGAACTAGTGAGGGTGACAAGGACGCCACCAAGAGTGTGAGGGAACTAGTGAGGGTGACAAGGACGCCACCAAGAGAGTGAGGGAACTAGTGAGGGTGACAAGGACGCCACCAAGAGAGTGAGGGAACTAGTGAGGGTGACAAGGACGCCACCAAGAGTGTGAGGGAACTAGTGAGGGTGACAAGGACGCCACCAAGAGTGTAGTGAGGGTGACAAGGATGCCACCAAGAGTGTGAGGGAACTAGTGAGGGTGACAAGGACGCCACCAAGAGAGTGAGGGAACTAGTGAGGGTGACAAGGACGCCACCAAGAGAGTGAGGGAACTAGTGAGGGTGACAAGGACGCCACCAAGAGAGTGAGGGAACTAGTGAGGGTGACAAGGACGCCACCAAGAGAGTGAGGGAACTAGTGAGGGTGGCAAGTACGCCACCGAGAGCGGGAGGGAACGAGTGAGGGTGAGGGAACTAAGGACAAGCGCCACCAAGAGTGTGAGGGAACTAGTGAGGGTGACAAGGACGCCACCAAGAGAGTGAGGGAACTAGTGAGGGTGACAAGGACGCCACCAAGAGAGTGAGGGAACTAGTGAGGGTGACAAGGACGCCACCAAGAGAGTGAGGGAACTAGTGAGGGTGACAAGGACGCCACCAAGAGAGTGAGGGAACTAGTGAGGGTGACAAGGACGCCACCAAGAGTGTGAGGGAACTAGTGAGGGTGACAAGGACGCCACCAAGAGAGTGAGGGAACTAGTGAGGGTGACAAGGACGCCACCAAGAGAGTGAGGGAACTAGTGAGGGTGACAAGGACGCCACCAAGAGTGTGAGGGAACTAGTGAGGGTGACAAGGACGCCACCAAGAGAGTGAGGGAACTAGTGAGGGTGACAAGGACGCCACCAAGAGAGTGAGGGAACTAGTGAGGGTGACAAGGACGCCACCAAGAGAGTGAGGGAACTAGTGAGGGTGACAAGGACGCCACCAAGAGAGTGAGTGAGGGTGACAAGGACGCACCAAGAGTGTGAGGGAACTAGTGAGGGTGACAAGGACGCCACCAAGAGAGTGAGGGAACTAGTGAGGGTGACAAGGACGCCACCAAGAGTGTGAGGGAACTAGTGAGGGTGACAAGGACGCCACCAAGAGTGTGAGGGAACTAGTGAGGGTGACAAGGACGCCACCAAGAGTGTGAGGGAACTAGTGAGGGTGACAAGGACGCCACCAAGAGAGTGAGGGAACTAGTGAGGGTGACAAGGACGCCACCAAGAGTGTGAGGGAACTAGTGAGGGTGACAAGGACGCCACCAAGAGAGTGAGGGAACTAGTGAGGGTGACAAGGACGCCACCAAGAGTGTGAGGGAACTAGTGAGGGTGACAAGGACGCCACCAAGAGAGTGAGGGAACTAGTGAGGGTGACAAGGACGCCACCAAGAGAGTGAGGGAACTAGTGAGGGTGACAAGGACGCCACCAAGAGTGTGAGGGAACTAGTGAGGGTGACAAGCACGCCACCAAGAGAGTAAGGGAACTAGTGAGGGTGACAAGGACGCTACCAAGAGAGTGAGGGAACTAGTGAGGGTGACAAGGACGCCACCAAGAGAGTGAGGGAACTAGTGAGGGTGACAAGGACGCCACCAAGAGAGTGAGGGAACTAGTGAGGGTGACAAGGACGCCACCAAGAGAGTGAGGGAACTAGTGAGGGTGACAAGGACGCCACCAAGAGTGTGAGGGAACTAGTGAGGGTGACAAGGACGCCACCAAGAGTGTGAGGGAACTAGTGAGGGTGACAAGGACGCCACCAAGAGTGTGTGAGGGAAAGGACTAGGGAACTAGTGAGGGTGACAAGGACGCCACCAAGAGTGCGAGGGAACTAGTGAGGGTGACAAGGACGCCACCAAGAGTGTGAGGGAACTAGTGAGGGTGACAAGGACGCCACCAAGAGTGTGAGGGAACTAGTGAGGGTGACAAGGACGCCACCAAGAGGGAACTAGTGAGGGTGACAAGGACGCCACCAAGAGAGTGAGGGAACTAGTGAGGGTTACAAGGACGCCACCAAGAGAGTGTGAGGGAACTAGTGAGGGTGACAAGGACGCCACCAAGAGAGTGAGGGAACTAGTGAGGGTGACAAGGACGCCACCAAGAGAGTGAGGGAACTAGTGAGGGTGACAAGGACGCCACCAAGAGAGTGAGGGAACTAGTGAGGGTGACAAGGACGCCACCAAGAGAGTGAGGGAACTAGTGAGGGTGACAAGGACGCCACCAAGAGAGTGAGGGAACTAGTGAGGGTGACAAGGACGCCACCAAGAGAGTGAGGGAACTAGTGAGGGTGACAAGGACGCCACCAAGAGAGTGAGGGAACTAGTGAGGGTGACAAGGACGCCACCAAGAGAGTGAGGGAACTAGTGAGGGTGACAAGGACGCCACCAAGAGAGTGAGGGAACTAGTGAGGGTGACAAGGACGCCACCAAGAGTGTGAGGGAACTAGTGAGGGTGACAAGGACGCCACCAAGAGTGTGAGGGAACTAGTGAGGGTGACAAGGACGCCACCAAGAGTGTGAGGGAACTAGTGAGGGTGACAAGGACGCCACCAAGAGTGTGAGGGAACTAGTGAGGGTGACAAGGACGCCACCAAGAGTGTGAGGGAACTAGTGAGGGTGACAAGGACGCCACCAAGAGTGTGAGGGAACTAGTGAGGGTGACAAGGACGCCACCAAGAGAGTGTGAGGGAACTAGTGAGGGTGACAAGGACGCCACCAAGAGTGTGAGGGAACTAGTGAGGGTGACAAGGACGCCACCAAGAGTGTGAGGGAACTAGTGAGGGTGACAAGGACGCCACCAAGAGTGTGAGGGAACTAGTGAGGGTGACAAGGACGCCACCAAGAGTGTGAGGGAACTAGTGAGGGTGACAAGGACGCCACCAAAAGTGTGAGGGAACTAAGAGTGTGAGGGAACTAGTGAGGGTGACAAGGACGCCACCAAGAGAGTGAGGGAACTAGTGAGGGTGACAAGGACGCCACCAAGAGTGTGAGGGAACTAGTGAGGGTGACAAGGACGCCACCAAGAGAGTGAGGGAACTAGTGAGGGTGACAAGGACGCCACCAAGAGTGTGAGGGAACTAGTGAGGGTGACAAGGACGCCGCCAAGAGAGTGAGGGAACTAGTGAGGGTGACAAGGCCACGTCACTAGTGAGGGTGACAAGAGTGTGAGGGAACTAGTGAGAGTGACAAGGACGCCACCAAGAGAGTGAGGGAACTAGTGAGAGTGACAAGGACGCCACCAAGAGTGTGAGGGAACTAGTGAGGGTGACAAGGACGCCACCAAGAGAGTGAGGGAACCACCAAGAGAGTGAGGGAACTAGTGAGGGTGACAAGGACGCCACCAAGAGTGTGAGGGAACTAGTGAGGGTGACAAGGACGCCACCAAGAGTGTGAGGGAACTAGTGAGGGTGACAAGGACGCCACCAAGAGTGTGAGGGAACTAGTGAGGGTGACAAGGACGCCACCAAGAGAGTGAGGGAACTAGTGAGGGTGACAAGGACGCCACCAAGAGTGTGAGGGAACTAGTGAGGGTGACAAGGACGCCACCAAGAGTGTGAGGGAACTAGTGAGGGTGACAAGGACGCCACCAAAAGACGAAGAAAAAGTAGCAGTGGTAGGATGGTAGTGGAAGTAGTAGTAGAAGTAATAGTGGTAGTAGAAAGTTGGGAGAGTAGTTTAAAGTCGATAGAGAGAGAGAGAGAGAGAGAGAGAGAGAGAGAGAGAGAGAGAGAGAGAGAGTGAGTGAGTGAGTGAGTGAGTGAGTGAGTGTGAGGCAGTAGTAATGTGCGAGTTACTTGTGTATTGTTCACTCAAGGTATTGTCTCTTTGTTCTTTATTGGCATCTGTTATTGTTGCACTGCTACTGCTGCTGCTACTGTTCCTGCTACTGCTGTTGCTGCTACTGTTCCTGCTGCTGCTGCTACTGTTCCTGCTGCTGCTGCTGCTGCTGCTACTGTTCCTGCTGCTGCTGCTACTGTTCCTGCTGCTGCTGCTGCTGTTACTACTGTTCCTGCTACTGCTGCTGCTGCTACTGTTCCTGCTACTGTTACTGCTGTTGCTGTTGCTGCTGCTGCTGCAGTTGTTGCTGCTGCTGCTGCTGCTGTTACTGCTGCTGCTGCTGTTGCTGCTACTGTTCCTGCTGCTGCTGTTGCTGCTGCTGCTGCTGCAGTTGTTGCTGCTGCTGCTACTGTTTCTGCTGCTGCTGCTGCTGCTGCTGCTGCTGCTGCTGCTGCTGCTGCTGCTGCTGTTACTGCTGCTGCTGCTGCTGCTGCTGCTGCTGCTGCTGCTGCTGTTACTGCTGCTGCTGTTACTGCTGCTGCTGTTGCTGCTACTGTTCCTCCTCCTCCTCCTGCTCTTGCTACTACTACAACAACATTACTACTCCCTCCTGCCGTTGTAACACTTACCTTCGCACTTGTATGTGTAAATAGTTAATGGTTCAAGCCGGATCGAAACTTCGTCTTAAGTTACAGTCTCCTATGTGCGAGTTATTTGTGTGTACAAATATTCATCTTAATACTGTGGCAGGTAAAAAAAATAAAAATCCACACGAATTGCAATAGTTTGTGGCATTGAAGTTGAAGGAGATTTTGCATAGCTGCTGCTGCTGCTGATAACAGTAATGATGGTGAACAGTGATGATTCTTAGCAACTAACACTCAGTAAGTTTGTGTACTTGCTAATATAGGAGTTATAATTGAGTTAGAAAGGGGACTTATGAACTTGTGATAATAATTACGAGAGTTAAGAAAGTTAAAACAATGAAATTGAAAGTTATAAGAGGGTGGGATAGGGAAGGTATCTTACACCAGGTGCAAGGGATGGATATCTCTTGCTACACAAGAATGAAAGTCACAGTAAACTGGGTGCAACATTTTACATATAACTCACGTCTGGTACAATACCATGGGTGCAACATTTTACATATAACCCACGTCTGGTACAATACCATGGGTGCAACATTTTACATATAACCCACGTCTGGTACAATACCATGGGTGCAACATTTTACATATAACTCACGTCTGGTACAATACCATGGGTGCAACATTTTACATATAACTCACGTCTGGTACAATACCATGGGTGCAACATTTTACATATAACTCACGTCTGGTACAATACCATGGGTGCAACATTTTACATATAACCCACGTCTGGTACAATACCATGGGTGCAACATTTCAGGTATAACCCAGGTGTTGTAAGAGGCGTCAGAATCAAAGAAGATAATACTGACAGCTTTCTCTCTCAAGATTACACTGAACAACAGTGTTACCATGTCACTACAAAACTGTCACAAACATAATACAGTACTCTCTCTGTCTGTCTGTCTGTCTGTCTGTCTGTCTCTCTCTCTCTCTCTCTCTCTCTCTCTCTCTCTCTCTCTCTCTCTCTCTCTCTCTCTCTCTCTCTCTCCATCTCTCCCCTCTCTCTCTCTCTCTGTCTCTCTCTCTCTGTCTCTCTCTCTCTCTCTCTCTCTCTCTCTCTCTCTCTCTCTCTCTCTCTCTCTCTCTCTCTCTCTCTCTCTCTCTCTCTCTCACACACACACACACACACACACACACACACACACACACACACACACACACACTCACACTACATCAGTGTCACCTCCACACTACATCAGTGTCATCTCCACACTACATCAGTGTCACCCCCACACTACATCAGTGTCACCTCCACACTACATCAGTGTCACCCCCACACTACATCAGTGTCACCTCCACACTACATCAGTGTCACCTCCACACTACATCAGTGTCACCTCCACACTACATCAGTGTCACCTCCACACTACATCAGTGTCACCTCCACACTACATCAGTGTCACCTCCACATTACATCAGTGTCATCTCCACACTACATCAGTGTCACCCCCACACTACATCAGTGTCACCTCCACACTACATCAGTGTCATCTCCACACTACATCAGTGTCACCCCCACACTACATCAGTGTCACCTCCACACTACATCAGTGTCATCTCCACACTACATCAGTGTCACCCCCACACTACATCAGTGTCACCCCCACACTACATCAGTGTCACCTCCACACTACATCAGTGTCACCTCCACACTACATCAGTGTCACCTCCACACTACATCAGTGTCATCTCCACACTACATCAGTGTCACCCCCACACTACATCAGTGTCACCCCCACACTACATCAGTGTCACCTCCACACTACATCAGTGTCACCTCCACACTACATCAGTGTCATCTCCACACTACATCAGTGTCACCCCCACACTACATCAGTGTCACCTCCACACTACATCAGTGTCACCCCCACACTACATCAGTGTCATCTCCACACTACATCAGTGTCACCCCCACACTACATCAGTGTCACCTCCACACTACATCAGTGTCACCCCCACACTACATCAGTGTCACCCCCACACTACATCAGTGTCACCTCCACACTACATCAGTGTCATCTCCACACTACATCAGTGTCACCTCCACACTACATCAGTGTCACCCCCCACTACATCAGTGTCACCCCTACACTACATCAGTGTCACCTCCACACTACATCAGTGTCACCCCCACACTACATCAGTGTCACCTCCACACTACATCAGTGTCACCCCCACACTACATCAGTGTCACCTCCACACTACATCAGTGTCACCCCCACACTACATCAGTGTCACCCCCACACTACATCAGTGTCACCTCCACACTACATCAGTGTCACCCCCACACTACATCAGTGTCACCTCCACACTACATCAGTGTCACCTCCACACTACATCAGTGTCATCTCCACACTACATCAGTGTCACCTCCAAACTACATCAGTGTCACCTCCACACTACATCAGTGTCACCCCCACACTACATCAGTGTCACCCCCACACTACATCAGTGTCACCTCCACACTACATCAGTGTCACCCCCACACTACATCAGTGTCACCTCCACACTACATCAGTGTCACCACTACATCAGGGTCACCCCCACACTACATCAGTGTCACCTCCACACTACATCAGTGTCACCCCCACACTACATCAGTGTCACCCCCACACTACATCAGTGTCACCTCCACACTACATCATTGTCATCTCCACACTACATCAGTGTCACCCCCACACTACATCAGTGTCACCTCCACACTACATCAGTGTCATCTCCACACTACATCAGTGTCACCTCCACACTACATCAGTGTCACCCCCACACTACATCAGTGTCATCTCCACACTACATCAGTGTCACCGCCACACTACATCAGTGTCACCTCCACACTACATCAGTGTCACCTCCACACTACATCAGTGTCATCTCCACACTACATCAGTGTCACCTCCACACTACATCAGTGTCACCTCCACACTACATCAGTGTCACCTCCACACTACATCAGTGTCATCTCCACACTACATCAGTGTCACCTCCACACTACATCAGTGTCACCTCCACACTACATCAGTGTCACCCCCACACTACATCAATATCACCCCCACACTACATCAGTGTCACCCCCCACACTACATCAGTGTCACCCCCACACTACATCAATATCACCCCCACACTACATCAGTGTCACCCCCCACACTACATCAGTGTCACCCCACATTACATCAGTGTCACCCCCCACTACATCAGTGTCACCCCTACACTACATCAGTGTCACCCCCACACTACATCAGTGTCACCCACACCTCACAATATCACCCCCACACTACATCCGTGTCACCCCCCACTACATCAGTGTCACCCCCACACTACATCAGTGTCACCCCCACACTACATCAGTGTCACCCACACCTCACAATATCACCCCCATACTACATCAGTGTCACCAACACACTACATTAGTATCACCCCCCACTACATCAGTGTCACTCCCACGCTACATCAGTGTCACCCCCACATTACATCAGTGTCACCCCACATTACATCAGTGTCACCTCCACACTACATCAGTGTCACCTCCACACTACATCAGTGTCACCCCCACACTACACCAATATCACCCCCACACTACATCAGTGTCACCCCCACACTACATCAGTGTCACCCCCACACTACATCAGTGTCACCCCCACACTACATCAATGTCACCCCCCACACTACATCAGTGTCACCACTACATCAGTGTCACCCCCACACTACATCAATGTCACCCCCACACTACATCAGTGTCACCCCCCACACTACATCAGTGTCACCACTACATCAGTGTCACCCCTACACTACATCAGTGTCACCCCCACACTACATCAGTGTCACCCCCACACTACATCAGTGTCACCCCCACACTACATCAGTGTCAACCCCACACTACATCAGTGTCACCCCCACACTACATCAGTGTCACCCCCACACTACATCAGTGTCACCCCCACACTACATCAGTGTCACCCACACACTACATCAGTGTCACCCACACCTCACAATATCACCCCCACACTACATCAGTGTCACCCACACCTCACAATATCACCCCCACACTACATCAGTGTCACCCACACCTCACAATATCACCCCCACACTACATCAGTGTCACCCACACCTCACAATATCACCCCCACACTACATCAGTGTCACCCACACCTCACAATATCACCCCCACACTACATCAGTGTCACTCACACCTCACAATATCACCCCCACACTACATCAGTGTCATCCACACCTCACAATATCACCCCCACACTACATCAGTGTCACCCACACCTCACAATATCACCCCCACACTACATCAGTGTCACGCAGGCACCACATGAGCACTCATTTAAATATTTGCAACACGAAAATATTCTAGCAGAAACACGAGATTAAAATAAGAGCACAACAGTAAACACCCACAACGTATGTTCCATCTGTTTAACCTGAGGTTGTTTATACATTCCTGGGCAAGAGTCTCGTCCAGACCTAATACATTCTTCTTCTTTGTTCTGTTGTAACCGCTTCTTTCTCTGCTTGCAGTGATACACACACACACACACACACACACACACACACACACCGGCTAAGGTAGGGTAACCCCCCCCCCCCCAAAAAAAAAAAAAAAAAAAAAAAAAAAACTTTCACTATCATTCAATCACTGTCTTGCCAGTAAGTGTGCTGACATCACAGTTTAGTTGACCCACTGAACTGCAACAGCCCCAACCCTCCTTCAGAGTGCACTGTACTTCCCACCTGAGAACTCAAGTGTAGCTAACCGGTTTTCCTAAAGGCCTTCATAATTGTTACCTTATTCACACCCCAACAGCACGTTAAGTCAGGAGAACCACTTGCCCCCACTCACTGTTACTTAACATCCTTACACAAGTCTGTTGGATGCCCAAACCCCTAACACCTGAAACATCCCTTTACTCCCTTCCTTCTAAACCTTACTGGGACAGTCCTTTTTTCCCCTTCATCCCAGATTTACATGCCCTCCTGATCTTCTTCACCTATCTAAATGTCCGAACCACCTTGACAACCCTTCCTCAGAACTCTTAATAATAATATTCGTAGCCTCACACCAAGTCTTCAGGCTTCGAATTCTCTGCATAATGATTCCACATTTTGCCCTCAAACACATCTCTTCCTAGCTGCAGTGTTTAAAACCCATGCTTCACACCTATATATCACTGTTGGTAGCACTATACTCTGGTTTCATTCCCATTTTTTCCTCTATTGACATAGTTTTATGCCTGCAGAAAGACTTCAGCTTATCAATCATCTTTCCCCCTTCGTTAATTCTGTGCTTCACCTCATCTTTCATAGATTCATCCACCATTTTGCTTGGTGAGGACTTTAAGAGAGCATAAATCAGATGTCAGATTACCACAACGACTCGTCCTGCAGATCGGCATGTTTGGAAGTCAGTGAGGAAAGTTTCATGAGCCTTCATGTCCTTATTTTTACTGAGAGCTGGATATATAAGATAACCCTTATATGATCCCAGACACACAGACATCAACATCAATACATTCTGGTAATCTTCTATAAAGAATCACATTAAATACTTGAAATTATAATTGTACAGCAATACTCGCTCACAGTGTATCAGTATAGGACATACGGACCCATATGACATAATTTATATAATATTTATCCACTCTTAACCAACTCCGTCCTTATCTAGCTTAACCAAACTACGGTAAATAAAACCAAATCAACTCCTAACATTGTTAATGTAGTGAGCGTGGATCCCTGGATTAAACTTGTTAATGTAGTGGGCGTGGATCCCTGGATTAAACTTGTTAATGTAGTGGGCGTGGATCCCTGGATTAAACTTGTTAATGTAGTGGGCGTGGATCCCTGGATTAAACTTGTTAATGTAGTGGGCGTGGATCCCTGGATTAAACTTGTTAATGTAGTGAGCGTGGATCCCTGGATTAAACTTGTTAATGTAGTGAGCGTTGATCCCTGGATTAAACTTGTTAATGTAGTGGGTGTGGATCCCTGGATCAAACGTGTTAATGTAGTGGGCGTGGATCCCTGGATTAAACTTGTTAATGTAGTGAGCGTGGATCCCTGGATTAAACTTGTTAATGTAGTGAGCGTGGATCCCTGGATTAAACTTGTTAATGTAGTGAGCGTGGATCCCTGGATTAAACTTGTTAATGTAGTGGGTGTGGATCCCTGGATCAAACTTGTTAATGTAGTGGGCGTGGATCCCTGGATTAAACTTGTTAATGTAGTGAGCGTGGATCCCTGGATTAAACTTGTTAATGTAGTGAGCGTGGATCCCTGGATTAAACTTGTTAATGTAGTGAGCGTGGATCCCTGGATTAAGCTTGTTAATGTAGTGAGCGTGGATCCCTGGATTAAGCTTGTTAATGTAGTGGGCGTGGATCCCTGAATTAAACTTGTTAATATAGTGGGCGTGGATCTCTGCATTAAACTTGTTAATGTAGTGGGCGTGGATCCCTGGATTAAACTTGTTAATGTAGTGGGCGTGGATCCCTGGATTAGACCTGTTAATATAGTGGGCGTGGATCTCTGGATTAAACTTGTTAATGTAGTGGGCGTGGATCTCTGGATTAAACTTGTTAATGTAGTGGGCGTGGATCCCTGGATTAGACCTGTTAATATAGTGGGCGTGGATCCCTGGATTAAACCTGTTAATATAATGGGCGTGGATCCCTGGATTAAACTTGTTGATGTAGTGGGCGTGGAGCCCTGGATTAAACTTGTTAATGTAGTGGGCGTGGAGCCCTGGATTAAACTTGTTTATGTAGTGGGCGTGGAGCCCTGGATTAAACTTGTTAATGTAGTGGGCGTGGAGCCCTGGATTAAACTTGTTAATGTAGTGGGCGTGGATCCCTGGATTAAACTTGTTAATGTAGTGGGCGTGGATCCCCGGATTAAACTTGTTAATGTAGTGGGCGTGGATCCCTGGATTAAACTTGTTAATATAGTATGCGTGGATCCCTGGATTAAACCTGTTAATATAGTGGGCGTAGATCCCTGGATTAAACCTGTTAATATACTGGACGTGGATCCCTGGATTAAACCTGTTAATATAGTGGGCGTGAATCCCTGGATTATACCTGTTAATATAGTGGGCGTGGATCCCTGGATTAAACCTGTTAATATAGTGGGCGTAGATCCCTAGATTAAACCTGTTAATATAGTGGGCGTGGATCCCTGGATTAAACCTGTTAATATAGTGGGCGTGGATCCCTGGATTATACCTGTTAATATAGTGGGCGTAGATCCCTGGATTAAACTTGTTAATATAGTGGGCGTGGATCCCTGGATTAAACCTGTTAATATAGTGGGTGTAGATCCCTGGATTAAACTTGTTAATATAGTGGGCGTGGATCCCTGGATTAAACCTGTTAATATAGTGGGTGTAGATCCCTGGATTAAACCTGTTAATATAGTGGGCGTGGATTCCTGGATTAAACCTGTTAATATAGTGGGCGTAGATCCCTGGATTAAACCTGTTAATATAGTGGGCGTAGATCCTTGGATTAAACCTGTTAATATAGTGGGCGTGGATCCCTGGATTAAACCTGTTAATATAGTGGGCGTAGATCCCTGGATTAAACCTGTTAATACAGTGGGCGTGGATCCCTGGATTATACCTGTTAATATAGTGGGTGTAGATCCGTGGATTAAACCTGTTAATATAGTGGGCGTGGATCCGTGGATTAAACCTGTTAATATAGTGGGCGTTGATCCCTGGATTAAACCTGTTAATATAGTGGGCGTGGATCCCTGGATTAAACCTGTTAATATAGTGGGCGTGGATCCCTGGATTAAACCTGTTAATATAGTGGGCGTGGATCCGTGGATTAAACCTGTTAATATAGTGGGCGTTGATCCCTGGATTAAACCTGTTAATATAGTGGGCGTTGATCCCTGGATTAAACCTGTTAATATAGTGGGCGTGGATCCCTAGATTAAACCTGTTAATATAGTGGGCGTGGATCCCTGGATTATACCTGTTAATATAGTGGGCGTATCCCTGGATTAAACTTGTTAATATAGTGGGCGTGGATCCCTGGATTAAACCTGGATTAAAACCTGTTACTATAGTGGGCGTGGATCCCTGGATTAAACCTGTTAATATAGTGGGCGTGGATCCCTGGATTAAACCTGTTAATATAGTGGGCGTGGATCCCTGGATTAAACCTGTTAATATAGTGGGCGTGGATCCCTGGATTAAACCTGTTAATATAGTGGGCGTTGATCCCTGGATTAAACCTGTTAGTATAGTGGGCGTGGATCCCTGGATTAAACCTGTTAATATAGTGGGCGTGGATCCCTGGATTAAACCTGTTAATATAGTGGGCGTGGATCCCTGGATTAAACCTGTTAATATAGTGGGCGTGGATGCATCGATTAAACCTGTTAATATAGTGGGCGTGGATGCATCGATTTAACCTGTTAATATAGTGGGCGTGGATGCATCGATTAAACCTGTTAATATAGTGGGCGTGGATGCATCGATTAAACCTGTTAATATAGTGGGCGTGGATGCATCGATTAAACCTGTTAATATAGTGGGCGTGGATCCCTGGATTAAACCTGTTAATATAGTGGGCGTGGATCCCTGGATTAAACCTGTTAATATAGTGGGCGTGGATCCCTGGATTAAACCTGTTAATATAGTGGGCGTGGATCCCTGGATTAAACCTGTTAATATAGTGGGCGTGGATCCCTGGATTAAATCTGTTAATATAGTGGGCGTGGATCCCTGGATTAAACCTGACTTTGGATTTATCCTTGGTGTTAAAGTAGGTACCGTTAACTAAGCCGTGGGTGGTCAGATATGATCACACTATGTAACCATATTCTTCTGTATATCAACTTAGGACGGCCATTTTCCTCTCATTTGAAAGTTAAGAAAATACTGTGAAGTGTTTGTTTTGAAGTATTTTTAATATATACGTTGTTAAGCCTGTGGCGGGGATGGAAATATTGATGATTAAACTCTTTTCGAATGTTTTAAGGCAACAATAGCTGTGATGTGCTTCAGGTGTATTTTACGATGAAAATAGTGCTCAAATGTGATTCTTAAAGCATATAAAATAATGTATCATTTATGCATCTTATTGGGTTGCTCAGATATGTATGACAGTAGGAGTATGTGATTTTTATAGGCCTACGGGGTTTTCAGAGCCATACAGGAGACCGTAAAGGGTCTCCAGGGTTTATTGCATGCATTCACACCCACTGTGCCACCTCTTAAGGTCTATCACATACACAGGAGAAAAAGAATTTTAATGAAGTTATCTCCAAAATCATAGAGCGGAAGCAGCAATAATTTCATTTAGTAGATCAAATATGCACTGAGAGGGAGGAGAGACAAGAATTCGATTATATAAATAAATATACATAGATACATATAGTGACAATGTATATTCATGGTGTGGTGTGTGTGGGGAAGGTGGTGGTTTTCCTGTGGTAACTTCAATCTCAAAGGATCCTCCACACACTGCAGCCTCTCTGGTGTTCCCCTCACGTTGCTCGCCACACTTAGTGCCAATTCGCCTCTCACTGTGTGTAATGTGTTTGGTGGAGGCAAGAGATTGGTGGTAGTCCTCTTGCTTGCTGTCTTACACCAACACTAGTGTTGATGATACTGCCTAACAACATTAGTGTTGATGATACTACCTAACAAGTGTTGATGCTGCCTAACAACACTGGTGTTAATGATACTGCCTAACAACAATAGTGTTAGTGATTCTGCCGAACAACACTAGTGTTGATGATACTGCCTAACAACAATACTGTTATTGATACTGCCTAACAATAGTGTTGATGCTGCCTAACAACACTGGTGTTAGTCATGCTGCCTAACAACACTAGTGTTGATACTGCCTAACAACAATACTGTTATTGATGCTGCCTAACAATAGTGTTGATGCTGCCTAACAACACTGGTGTTAGTCATGCTGCCTAACAACACTAGTGTTGATACTGCCTAACAACAATACTGTTATTGATGCTGCCTAAAAACAGTAGTGTTGATGACACTGCCTGACAACAGTAGTGTTGATGATACTGCCTAACAACAGTAGTATTGATGATACTGCCTAACAACAGTAGTGTTGATGATACTGCCTAACAACACTAGTGTTAGTGATTCTGCCTAACAACACTAGCGTTAGTGATACTGCCTAACAGCACTAGTGTTGATGATACTGCCTAACAACAATACTGTTATTGATGCTGCCTAGCAACAGTAGTGTTGATGACACTGCCTAACAACAATAGTGTTGATGACACTGCCTAACAACACTAGTGTTAATACTGCCTAACAACAATACTGTTATTGATGCTGCCTAGCAACAGTAGTGTTGATGATACTGCCTAACAACAATAGTGTTGATGACACTGCCTAACAACACTAGTGTTAATACTGCTTAACAACACTAGTGTTGATGCTGCCTTACAACACTAGTGTTGATGATACTGCCTAACAGCACTGGTGTTGATGATACTGCCTAACAACATTAGTGTTGGGCATACTACCTTACAACACTAGTGTTGATGACACTGCCTAACAACAAGTGTTGATGACACTGCCTAACAACACTAGTGTTGATACTGCCTTACAGCACTAGTGTTGATGATACTGCCTAACAACACTAATGATGATACTGCCTAACAACACTAGTGTTGATACTGCCGAACAACACTAGTGTTGATGATACTGCTTAACAACACTAGTGTTGATGATACTGCTTAACAACACTAGTATTAGTGATGTTGCCTAACAACACTAGTGTTGATGATACTGCCTAACAACACTAGTTAGTGATGCTGCCTAACAATAGTGTTAGTGATGCCTTACAACACTAGTGTTACTGATGCTGCCTAACAGCACTAGTGTTATTGATGCTGCCTAACAACACTAGTGTTACTGATGTTGCCTAACAACACTAGTGTTACTGATGTTGCCTAACAACACTAGTGTTACTGATGTTGCCTAACAACACTAGTGTTACTGATGTTGCCTAACAACACTAGTGTTACTGATGTTGCCTAACAACACTAGTGTTACTGATGCTGCCTAACAGCACTAGTGTTACTGATGTTGCCTAACAACACTAGTGTTACTGATGTTGCCTAACAACACTAGTGTTACTGATGCTGCCTAACAGCACTAGTGTTACTGATGTTGCCTAACAACACTAGTGTTACTGATGTTGCCTAACAACACTAGTGTTACTGATGTTGCCTAACAACACTAGTGTTACTGATGTTGCCTAACAACACTAGTGTTACTGATGTTGCCTAACAACACTAGTGTTACTGATGCTGCCTAACAGCACTAGTGTTACTGATGTTGCCTAACAACACTAGTGTTACTGATGTTGCCTAACAACACTAGTGTTACTGATGTTGCCTAACAGCACTAGTGTTACTGATGTTGCCTAACAGCACTAGTGTTACTGATGTTGCCTAACAACACTAGTGTTACTGATGTTGCCTAACAACACTAGTGTTACTGATGTTGCCTAACAACACTAGTGTTACTGATGTTGCCTAACAACACTAGTGTTACTGATGTTGCCTAACAACACTAGTGTTACTGATGTTGCCTAACAACACTAGTGTTACTGATGTTGCCTAACAACACTAGTGTTACTGATGCTGCCTAACAACACTAGTGTTACTGATGTTGCCTAACAACACTAGTGTTACTGATGTTGCCTAACAACACTAGTGTTACTGATGTTGCCTAACAACACTAGTGTTACTGATGCTGCCTAACAACACTAGTGTTACTGATGTTGCCTAACAACACTAGTGTTACTGATGTTGCCTAACAACACTAGTGTTACTGATGTTGCCTAACAACACTAGTGTTACTGGTACTGCCTCACACCAACTTTACAGTCTTCTACATTTAAGTCATCAGCCTGATCATCAGACTGAAGTCATCGATTAGCTCATCAGATTGAAATCATCCGTCGGAACGTCAGCTTAAAGTCAGGTCACGGACACATCTTGGAACTGAGCATCAGATGAGCCACTGAATCCTTGCTTTATCTTAAGCACATCTCTCCTGATAATGTTTGCTTCCTTCACGAGGGTTACTGCCTCGTTGTCTTCACCGTACTCAGAGTGAAGATCCAGTATCTTCATTGCAAACCAGAACCACCTCACCCATGCCTGTGAACATCTATGTCTGAAAAGTATCTCAGTATTCTGGTTTTGATTATGGTCGACTTCAAGCACCTTGTCACTGAGGTTTCCAGTTATTCTACTCTTTATCTATGCAGACTGAAAGTCTGAAAACAGAAGACTATGTTTACAAATTTCCTCGATATAGGAAACTAGTCCAACTAATGCAGTGCTATGATTGACATTGTATTTGAGTTCTCAGTTTGTCTCTCTCTCACTTTATTATACTGAGAAGCAAGATACTGAACTTGGTAAGAGTGGTTAGCTATAATGTCACCAGCACTATGTTTGGCCAGCAGAGTTTTGTCTTACAATTTGAAAAAGCCTTGCCTTACGCGGTTATCAAGTTCAAATGTTGACATATTGTGCAAGGTGTGCCCTACTGCAGTGTTCTCACAGAAGAAGCATGTCTTTGTGGAAGATTGAAGTCATGTTATTTGGATTTGTGAGCCTAGGGCATTTTCTGAGAGAAAGCCTTTTGAAACAAACGACCACTGTGACCCTTCTGATGTGTCCTGACACAGAGCACAGTTGTTCCACTGTCACCGGGCACAGTGCTGGAAGGTGCCGACTCAGTGAGGTTCACAACCTTGCATACTTTAATCATTGTCATTCAGATGCTGTCATCATTTCTCCTTCACTGAGATGAAAAAAAAGACAGTTGGTAGAACAGAATATGATGAACAATGATCAGTGACAAACTCTGACACGAGACAGAAATGAGGAAGAATGGTACCCTGTATATTTCCACCCCCAGCGGAGGTCCTCTTTAGCAGATACTGTGATTACAAACTATATACAAAATAGCGAGAAAATATTCCTTGTAATACATATCATCACATTCCTTGTCATATTGATACACTTTAATTATGAATTGCTGGATATATACATGCCATGGACATTTAACATGAACATTAAGTATACCAGACCATTTTAGGAATGTAAACATGATTTACCTAAACACAAACGTATGATAACCCAGTGTACATGTATGACACATTATCGTCATCTGTGAATTGAAATGAGATTTTAAGACCAAAGGACTTAAGACATGTTCACTTGACATGACTTAAATGTATCCAGAAGATTATACTTTAATAATTAAAGTCATTCTTCTAAACGTTGTTGGTTTTAATATATGTGTATATATATATATATATATATATATATATATATATATATATATATATATATATGTGTGTGTGTGTGTGTGTGTGTGTTTTGCCGAATAGGGAAAACTTGCGATTTTGGCTTAAATAGCAACGCTCTTCTTGCCGAATAAGGCAAGCGAAAATTTGTGAATGCAGTAATTTCACAAAAATCATTCTGAACCTATCGAAAAAATATATTTCATAGTGTTTATTATTAAATTGTTGTAAATTATCTAAAATATATTTAGTTGAATTAGGCGAAAGGTTAGGTAAGTTTTCTAAGGTTATTTTGGTACAAAATTATTCATTTTTATACTAATAAAAATGAAAAATATATGTCTTTAAACGTACAAGAGGAAATTTTAAACGAGTTCTTACTAATTGACCAATTTTACCTATTCGGCAAAGAGAGTGCAAAAATTATAGGGGATTAAGTCTGTTGAGTATACCTGGTAAAGTGTATGGTAGATTTATTATTGAAAGAATTAAGAGTAAGAAAGGTAAGTGGTGTTTAGACCAAGTGAAACATATAAGTAAACAGTATTTAGATATATATTGCTTGTGGAGGCTAGTACACCAAACCAGGAGTAGAATGAAATTAGCTGTGAGGTACCCACACCATCGTATGTCCTCGGATCACGGTACAACACCTAGCTCTACTGGGTGCATGAGTCTTGTAGGATTGTATGGTCCATGGGTTAGAGCGTCGTGAATTTTCACTCACCATGAGGCGGGCTAAAACAACACGGGTTCGATCCCTCGGCTAGTCGCAGTGTTTTATATATATATATATATATATATATATATATATATATATATATATATATATATATATATATATATATATATATATATGCAAGGAATTCGCGAGAGCATGCGAAATATACACAAACACTGTAAGCTGTAAGCCTTCTCCCTGAAAGCTGGCTGCCTTGGATCAAACGTGTAGCTCATGCTACACGCCAAGGTATTGGTCCAGTGTGGGTAGATTGGTAAAGCACTGCGTACCTTGACCTAAGGTTCGTAGGTTCGAGTCTCCTTCAGCCAGAGATCAGTGTTTGTATATATATATATATATATATATATATATATATATATATATATATATATATATATATATATATATATATATATATATATATATATATATATATATGCAATACGCTCACAGTAAACAGGTGATTTCAGAATATGCGAAACAACCACTCTGAAAGAATAGAGAAATTCCAAGCGCTTTCGTGACTACTCACATTATCGACGAACTATAGTTCCTTGATAATGTGAGTAGTCACGAAAGCGCTTAGAATTTCTCTATTCTTTCAGAGTGGTTGTTTTGCATATATATATATATATATATATATATATATATATATATATATATATATATATATATATATATATATATATATATATATATATATATATATATTTTATTATTATTATTTTTTTTTTATTTTTATTATCACACTGGCCGATTCCCACCAAGGCAGGGTGGCCCGAAAAAGAAAAACTTTCACCATCATTCGCTCCATCACTGTCTTGCCAGAAGGGTGCTTTACACTACAGTTTTTAAACTGCAACATTAACACCCCTCCTTCAGAGTGCAGGCACTGTACTTCCCATCTCCAGGACTCAAGTCCGGCCTGCCGGTTTCCCTGAATCCCTTCATAAATGTTACTTTGCTCACACTCCAACAGCACGTCAAGTATTAAAAACCATTTGTCTCCATTCACTCCTATCAAACACGCTCACGCATGCCTGCTGGAAGTCCAAGCCCCTCGCACACAAAACCTCCTTTACCCCCTCCCTCCAACCCTTCCTAGGCCGACCCCTACCCCGCCTTCCTTCCACTACAGACTGATACACTCTTGAAGTCATTCTGTTTCGCTCCATTCTCTCTACATGTCCGAACCACCTCAACAACCCTTCCTCAGCCCTCTGGACAACAGTTTTGGTAATCCCGCACCTCCTCCTAACTTCCAAACTACGAATTCTCTGCATTATATTCACACCACACACTGCCCTCAGACATGACATCTCCACTGCCTCCAGCCTTCTCCTCGCTGCAACATTCATCACCCACGCTTCACACCCATATAAGAGCGTTGGTAAAACTATACTCTCATACATTCCCCTCTTTGCCTCCAAGGACAAAGTTCTTTGTCTCCACAGACTCCTAAGTGCACCACTCACTCTTTTTCCCTCATCAATTCTATGATTCACCTCATCTTTCATAGACCCATCCGCTGACACGTCCACTCCCAAATATCTGAATACATTCACCTCCTCCATACTCTCTCCCTCCAATCTGATATTCAATCTTTCATCACCTAATCTTTTTGTTATCCTCATAACCTTACTCTTTCCTGTATTCACCTTTAATTTTCTTCTTTTGCACACACTACCAAATTCATCCACCAATATATATATATATATATATATATATATATATATATATATATATATATATATATATATATATATTATATGTCATGCCGAATATGTAAAACTGGTCAATTACCAAGAACTCGTTTAAAATTAAGATCTTTCTAAAAAATTTTCTTATACGTTTAAAGATATATTTTTTTTTCATTAATGTTAATGTAAAAAATTTTAATTTTGCTCCAAAAGAATCTTAGAAAACTTACCTAACCTTATTATAACAAGAACAATTTATTTTAGCCTAACCCAACTAAATATATTTTAGATTTGTTTACAATAATTTAATACTAAACAAACACAGTGAAATACATTTTTGTCGTTATGTTCAGGATAATTTTGGCGAAATTATTGCATACACAAATTTTCGCTTTTCCTATATGGCAAGATGAGCGTTGCTATTTAAGCCAAGATCGCAAGTTCTTCTTATTCGGCACGACATATATATATATATATATATATATATATATATATATATATATATATATATATATATATATATATATATATATATATATATATATATATATATGTGTGTGTGTGAGTCACACAGTGAAATAAAACCTGATCGCTTTTATTTGTTTACACATCTTCATTTCCTCTGCAAATGTGTGTAAACACATGAAGACGCTCAGGTGTTTTTTCCTACATTTACTATGGTGAAAATACGCAGTACACAGTAGTGTAAGACAGCCAGAACCCACATAAGGGTACCCAGTACACACTGAGCGTTGTTTCCCTTACCCGGGAGCACTAGGCTTGTCTTCCAGTTGTTTTATGTCATCTTGCCACAGACACCGGTCCATCAGATATTTTAAAACGCTCAGCATTCGCGAACGAACGAAGTGTAAATAATTTCGCTCGTTCGCGATTTGTTAACATTCTAAAATCTCTGTGGATGGACGAGTTTATGTTGCAGGATGAGATGAAGTATTTGGAAGACAAGCCTGGTGTTCCCTGGTGTGTGGAAGACAAGCCTGGTGTTCCCTGGTGTGTGGAAGACAAGCCTGGTGTTCCCTGGTATGTGGAAGACAAGCCTGGTGTTCCCTGGTATGTGGAAGACAAGCCTGGTGTTCCCTGGTGTGTGGAAGACAAGCCTGGTGTTCCCTGGTATGTGGAAGACAAGCCTGGTGTTCCCTGGTGTGTGGAAGACAAGCCTGGTGTTCCCTGGTGTGTGGAAGACAAGCCTGGTGCTACCTGGTATGTGGAAGACAAGCCTGGTGTTCCCTGGTATGTGGAAGACAAGCCTGGTGTTCCCTGGTGTGTGGAAGACAAGCCTGGTGTTCCCTGGTATGTGGAAGACAAACCTGGTGTTCCATGGTGTGTGGAAGATATGCCTGGAGTTCCCTGGTATGTGAAAGACAAACCTGGTTTTCCATGGTGTGTGGAAGACAAGCCTGATGTTCCCTGGTATGTGGAAGACAAACCTGGTGTTCCATGGTGTGTGGAAGACAAACCTGGTGTTCCATGGTGTGTGGAAGACAAGCCTGGTGCTCCCTGGTATGTGGAAGACAAGCTTGGTGCTCGCTGGTATGTGGAAGACAAGCTTGGTGCTCCCTGGTATGTGGAAGACAAGCCTGGTGCTCCCTGGTATGTGGAAGACAAGCTTGGTGCTCCCTGGTATGTGGAAGAAAAGCCTGGTGCTCCCTGGTATGTGGAAGACAAGCCTGGTGCTCCCTGATATGTGGAAGACAAGCCTGGTGCTCCCTGGTATGTGGAAGGCAAGCCTCGTGCTGCCTGGTATGTGGAAGACAAGCCTGGTACTCCCTGGTTTGTAGAAGACAAGCCTGGTGCTCCCTGGTATGTGGAAGACAAACCTGGTGCTCCCTGGTATGTGGAAGACAAGCCTGGTGCTCCCTGGTATGTGGAAGACAAGCCTGGTGCTCCCTGGTATATGGAAGACAAGCCTGGTGCTCCCTGGTATGTGAAAGACAAGCCTGGTGTTCCCTGGTATGTGGAAGACAAACCTGGTGTTCTGTGGTGTGTGGAAGACAAGCCTGGTGTTCCCTGGTGTGTGGAAGACAAGCCTGGTGTTCCCTGGTATGTGGAAGACAAACCTGGTGTTCCATGGTGTGTGGAAGACATGCCTGGTGTTCCCTGGTTTGTGAAAGACAAACCTGGTGTTCCCTGGTGTGTGGAAGACAAGCCTGGTGCTCCCTGATATGTGGAAGACAAGCCTGCTCCCTGATATGTGGAAGACAAGCCTGGTGCTCCCTGGTATGTGGAAGACAAACCTGGTGCTCCCTGGTATGTAGAAGAAAAGCCTGGTGCTCCCTGGTATGTGAAAGACAAGCCTGGTGTTCCCTGGTATGTGGAAGACAAGCCTGGTGTTCTATGGTGTGTGGAAGACAAGCCTGGTGTTCCATGATGTGTGGAAGACAAGCCTGTTGCTCTCTGGTATGTGGAAGACAAGCCTGGTGTTCCCTGGTATGTGAAAGACAAGCCTGGTGCTTCCTGAAATGTGGAATACAAGCCTGGTGCTCCCTGGTATGTGGAAGAGAAGCCTGGTGTTCCATGGTATGTGGAAGACAAGCCTGGTGCTCCCTGGTATGTGGAAGATAAGCCTGGTGTTCCATGGTATGTGAAAGACAAGCCTGGTGCTCCCTGGAATGTGGAAGACAAGCCTGGTGCTCCCTGGTATGTGGAAAAGAAGTCTGGTGTTCCCTGGTATGTGGAAGACAAGCCTGGTGTTCCATGGTATGTGGAAGTCAAGTCTGGTGTTCCCTGGTTGTGGAAGACAAGCCTGGTACTCCCTGGTATATGGAGGACAAGCCTGGTGTTCCATGGTATGTGGAAGAAAAGCCTTGTGCTCCCTGGTATGTGGAAAACAAGCCTGGTGCTCCCTGGTATGTGGAAGACAATCCTGATGCTCAGTGGTATGTTGAAGACAAGCCTGTTGTTCCCTGGTATGTGGAAAACAAGCCTGGTGCTCCCTGGTATGCAGAAGACAAGCCTGGTGCTCCCTGGTATGCAGAAGACAAGTCTAGTGCTCCTTGGTGTGTGGAAGACAAGCCTGGTGTTCCATGGTATGTGGCAGTCATGCCTGGTGTTCCCTGGTATGTGGAAGGCAAGCCTGGTGTTCTATGGTATGTGGAAGACAAGCCTGGTGCTCCCTGGTATGTGGAAGACAAGCCTGGTGCTCCCTGGTATGTGGAAGACAAATCTGGTGCTCCTTGGTATGTGGAAGGCAAGTCAAGTATTCCCTGGTATGTGGAAGACAAGCCTGGTGTTCCCAGGTATGTGGAAGACAAGCCTGGTGTTCCCTGGTATGTGGGAGACGAGCCTTGTGCTCCCTGGTATGTGGAAGACAAGCCTGGTGCTCCCTGGTATGTGGAAGACATGCTTGGTGCTCCCTGATATGTGGAAGACAAGCCTGGTGCTCCCTGGTATGTGGAAGACAAGTCTTGTGCTCCCTGGTATGTGGAAGACAAGCCTGGTGCTCCCTGGTATGTGGAAGACAAGCCTGGTGCTCCCTTTTATGTGGAAGACAAGCCTGGTGCTCCCTTATATGTGGAAGATAAACCTGGTGCTCCCTGGTATGTGGAAGACAAGACCCACCTCACGTCCCAACGAGACCCATCTCACGTCAGGCCAAGACCCATCTCACGTCACATAAAGACCCATTTCACGGTAGCAGGTGGCAACATTGACCTAAGTCTCAAAGAAAGTGCTTTGGGGTACACGAGGAAGCCATTAGTGGGGTCAGTGACCCCCCTTCCTCACCCCGGGGGCACTGACACTCATTATACTCCTTCACTGGCCCCCATTCCGGGGGGGGAGGGTTCCGGCACTCATACTCAATTCCTCCACCTGGGGGTTCATTGGCACTCACGCTTCCATAGTACTCAACCTTGTTGGCACTGGCCGTCCCTCACTGCTCCCCATGACCTAAGTGCCTTGGCACTGGAGTTTTGCACATGGATGAATGATTTGAGCGTCGCATTGATTAAGAATTCCAGTATACCAATATTCCATGCCTTAAATATTGTATGGAGAAAAAGCCTGGACACAGAAATCATCTCAGTCACATAAAACCACTAACATAGTCCTACTCCACAAAGTTGGCAGTGAAAACTGGCAGAACACTATGCACTATAGCACTGAGGTCATGCATCAATATCTTTGAAATGAGTTCTAAAAAGCAAGATTGCTAATAGCATGGAATCTCGGCAGTTGAACCACCGAGGGCAGCGGGTTTAGAACAGGTCTCTCCTGCTTCTCACAATTGCTGGACCATTACCACATAGTCTCGGGTGCACTGGAAGACAAATTAAATGTAGACGTATTGTATACAGACTTCGAAAGCCTTGAACAAGTTCATCCATGGTATAACAACACACAACATACGCGCGAAAGGTGGGAACCTGACAGATGGAAAACTTTTAACAAACCTACGCCTGGCTACCTGGTCTTCACCTACACCTGGCTACCTGGTCTTCACCTACGCCTGGCTACCTGGTCTTCACCTACGCCTGGCTACCTGGTCTTCACCTGCACCTGGCTACCTGGTCTGCACCTACACTTGGCTACCTGGTCTTCAATTACACCTTGCTACCTGGTCTTCACCTACACCTGGCTACCTGGTCTTCACCTACACTTGGCTACCTGGTCTTCACCTACACCTGGCTACCTGGTCTTCACCTACACCTGGCTACCTGGTCTTCACCTACACCTGGCTACCTGGTCTTCACCTACACTTGGCTACCTGGTCTTCACCTACACCTGGCTACCTGGTCTTCACCTACACCTGGCTACCTGGTCTTCACCTGGCTACCTGGTCTTCACCTACACTTGGCTACCTGGTCTTCACCTACACCTGGCTACCTGGTCTTCACCTACGCCTGGCTACCTGGTCTTCACCTTCGCCTGGCTACCTGGTCTTCACCTGCGCCTGGCTACCTGGTCTTCACCTACACCTGGCTACCTGGTCTTCACCTACACCTGGCTACCTGGTCTTCACTACACCTGGCTACCTGGTCTTCACCTACACCTGGCTACCTGGTCTTCACCTACACTTGGCTACCTGGTCTTCACCTACACCTGGCTATCTGGTCTTCACCTACATCTAGCAACCTGGTCTTCACCTACACTTGGCTACCTGGTCTTCACCTACACCTGGCTACTTGGTCTTCACCTACACCTAGCAACCTGGTCTTCACCTACACCTGGCTACCTGGTCTTCACCTACACCTGGTTACCTGGTCTTCACCTACACCTGGCTACCTGGTCTTCACCTACACCTGGCTATCTGGTCTTCACCTACACCTGGCTATCTGGTCTTCACCTACACCTGGCTACCTGGTCTTCACCTACACCCGACTACCTGGTCTTCACCTACACCCGATTACCTGGTCTTCACCTGGCCACCCGGTTTTCGCCTACATCTGGCCACCTGGTCTTCACCTACACTTGGCTACCTGGTCTTCACCTACACCCGACTTCCTGGTCTTCACCTGGCCACCCGGTTTTCGCCTACACCTGGCCACCTCGCCCGGCTTTCGCCTTTGAAACAGCCAACATTCTCAAATTACTGAAGGTTGGCCTTTCCCTGCGTTGTGTATGTGTGTGTGCTCACCAAGTTGTGCTTGCGGGGGTTCGGGTCTCAGCTCCTGGCCCCACCTCTTAAACCGCAATCGCCGGTATTATTAGTTCCTGGCCTCATGGACCTTATCATACCTACTCTCGAAACTGTGTATTGTTTCCCTCTACCATTTTATCAACTTCATTCCATTTATTTACCTCTTAGGCTGAAAAGTATTTCCTACAAGAGTGTTTTATCTCTTTAGTTTCCATCTATGACCTACACCCTAGACCTCTCCTGTGATATGCTTTTATTATGCCTTTCGAGTTCGTGATTCCGCAGCCGGGCTTTGCGCCCAGCTTATCTGGTGGTTGCCTGGTCGACTAGGCTGTTGCTGCTGGCCCGCTTGCCCACGCTGTCAAAGCCTCTAAGTATTTTATATGTCGTTATCATGTGTTCTCTAATCCTTCTTCTGAAGTAGTCAGGTTCATAGCTCAATCCCTAAGCTCTGGGACGAGTCTTGTTGCAAACCTTTGGACATTTTATATGGCCTTGCCCTTATATATGTCATGTTGTGTTCTTTTGTACTTTGTCTGGTCTCCCTCCTCTCCTGTCTGATCTTCATTACATTTATCTTAGTTGAATTCCAAGAGTTATTTTTTTCTTGACCAGTTCTTCAGATTTAAGCTGTCCAGGTCACCCTGGAGTAAAACTCTGCCTTCTACTGTTCTGATATGTCTCATCAGTTTCACATCATCAGCAAACATAAATACATGACTCAATCCCATCAGATCGTTTATATATATCAGAAACATTAAGGAACCTTACTCCCACCCCCCGTGCCTAATCTTGTGTCATTTCTCTCATTACCCACACCCACTCTGACTTCCTGTCACCACTAGTCTCTGAACTAAATCCTCTCCAGATCTATCGATTTCTCGGGGTTCCAGTGGTTTCTCATTAGGAGTGTTACCCTACCTCCTCCTCCCCTGTTTTCTCGCTCCTTCCGCAGAATTTAAAAACCGCCGTGGAAAATCACATTTATTATATCCGTCAGCTTTGTCTTGACTAATGCGATGTTGGCTGGGCTATCTTCTACTCTAGTTTCTTTCGGCTCACCTCTCTTGTTTGAGATATAATCTATATCTATGTACCTGGGGTCGAAAAGCAAATTTTAAGATCTATCCTGGGGGTATGGGGGGGGGGTTAGACACAGGTATGTGATGGGGATTGATATTAAGGGTTAGGAGGAGGACAGCGGGGTGGAGAGCTAGTTTTGGGGAGAATAAGGGGATAGGTGAGTAATATTTGGGGGTCTGTAGGAATTTGAGATGAAAATCATGGGTTTGAGATGGGCAAGAAGTATTGGGGTGGATATTGTGGGAAAGTGCGTAATGTTGTTAGTATTTGATGGTTGGACGTGATATCCGGTATATATCTGAGATGTTTCTCGGTGTAGTCCCGTTCCGGTTTCAGAATCATCGTTTAAGTTCTCCTTTCTTTATCTTTCTAAAGTATAATGGCAGCTACATCTTTATGAAGACGTTGTAGAATGAATCTTACCGAGACTCTCAGAGCAGATCTCGCCTCCATCACTAACTCCTTCGCTTTTGTTGTCAGCTGGACATGAATGGATTATGTCAGCCCCTGGCGTAAGACAATGTTCTTGTCTCTTGCTGCACCGATCTTGCATCACCTTTATAGTTTTCTATATTTCCTGCAGTTTGCCTCACAGGTCTCCTTAAGACTTAATATCACAAGAGCACGTTCTGTAGGAGATTCATCTCGGCTCTTGGGAAGCATCATAGGCCTCAGTGGGGCTTCCCACCTGTTATCTGGGTTTTTCTCAGGCTTCTGCATCTGACTTTACATTTCTTTATACTCGCCTAATATATCCTTTTGCACTAATTTAAGTGTACCTCCTCCTCCTCGTGCACTTTTTTTTACTCCATTTCTCCTCTCACATAGTTAAGGACTTGTCTCAGTTTCCTGATGTTCTTAACTTCCTCCCTGATTTTTATTTTCTGACATTCTGGCTGTTATCTCTCAGTTCTCTCTCTCTCTCTCTCTCTCTCTCTCTCTCTCTCTCTCTCTCTCTCTCTCTCTCTCTCTCTCTTGCATCTGTATTTAATTTATTCTCTTATATGTCTTTCTCGTTCAGAATTTCCCCGGTTCTTTAATCGTTGTTGTAGAAGTATAAGCTATGGTGGTGGCGTTGATGACAGTGATGGTAGTGGCAGCGTTGATGACAGTGATGGTGGTGGCGTTGATGACAGTGATGGTGGTGGCGTTGATGACAGTGATGGTGGTGGCAGCGTTGATGACAGTGATGGTGGCGTTGATGACAGTGATGGTGGTGGCAGCGTTGATGACAGTGATGGTGGTGGCGTTGATGACAGTGATGGTGGTGGCAGCGTTGATGACAGTGATGGTGGTGGCGTTGATGACAGTGATGGTGGTGGCAGCGTTGATGACAGTGATGGTGGTGGCGTTGATGACAGTGATGGTGGTGGCAGCGTTGATGACAGTGATGGTGGTGGCAGCGTTGATGACAGTGATGGTGGTGGCAGCGTTGATGACAGTGATGGTGGTGGCAGCGTTGATGACAGTGATGGTGGTGGCGTTGATGACAGTGATGGTGGTGGCAGCGTTGATGACAGTGATGGTGGTGGCGTTGATGACAGTGATGGTGGTGGCAGCGTTGATGACAGTGATGGTGGTGGCGTTGATGACAGTGATGGTGGTGGCAGCGTTGATGACAGTGATGGTGGTGGCGTTGATGACAGTGATGGTAGTGGCAGCGTTGATGACAGTGATGGTGGTGGCGTTGATGACAGTGATGGTGGTGGCAGCGTTGATGACAGTGATGGTGGTGGCAGCGTTGATGACAGTGATGGTGGTGGCGTTGATGACAGTGATGGTGGTGGCAGCGTTGATGACAGTGATGATGGTGGCAGCGTTGATGACAGTGATGGTGGTGGCAGCGTTGATTACAGTGATGGTGGTGGCAGCGTTGATGACAGTGATGGTGGTGGAGTTGATGCCAGTGATGGGGGTGGCGTTGATGACAGTGCTGGTGGTGGCAGCGTTGATGACAGTGATGGTGGTGGCGTTGATGACAGTGATGGTGGTGGCGTTGATGACAGTGATGGTGGTAGCAGCTTTGATGACAGTGATGGTGGCGTTGATGACAGTGATGGTGGTGCAGCGTTGATGACAGTGATGGTGGTGGCAGCGTTGATGACAGTGATGGTGGTGGCAGCGTTGATGACAGTGATGGTGGTGGCACCGTTGATGACAGTGATGGTGGTGGCAGCGTTGATTACAGTGATGGTGGTGGCAGCGTTGATGACAGTGATGGTGGTGGCGTTGATGACAGTGATGGTGGCAACGTTGATGACAGTGATGGTGGTGGCAGCGTTGATTACAGTGATGGTGGTGGCAGCGTTGATGACTGATGCTGGTGGCAACGTTGATGACAGTGATGGTGGTGGCAGCGTTGATTACAGTGATGGTGGTGGCAGCGTTGATGACAGTGATGGTGGTGGCAGCGTTGATGACAGTGATGGTGGTGGCAGCGTTGATGACAGTGATGGTGGTGGCAGCGTTGATTACAGTGATGGTGGTGGCAGCGTTGATGACAGTGATGGTGGTGGGGTTGATGACAGTGATGGTGGTGGCGTTGATGACAGTGATGGTGGTGGCGTTGATGACTGATGGTGGTGGCAGCGTTGATGACAGTGATGGTGGTGGCGTTGATGACAATGATGGTGGTGGCAGCGTTGATGACTGATGGTGGTGGCGTTGATGACAGTGATGGTGGTGGCAGCGTTGATTACAGTGATGGTGGTGGCAGCGTTGATGACAGTGATGGTGGTGGCAGCGTTGATTACAGTGATGGTGGTGGCAGCGTTGATGACAGTGATGGTGGTGGGGTTGATGACAGTGATGGTGGTGGCGTTGATGACAGTGATTGTGGCAGCGTTGATGACTGATGGTGGTGGCGTTGATGACAGTGATGGTGGTGGCAGCGTTAATGACAGTAATGGTGGTGGCGTTGATGACAGTGATGGTGGTGGCAGCGTTGATGACTGATGGTGGTGGCGTTGATGACAGTGATGGTGGTGGCAGCGTTGATTACAGTGATGGTGGTGGCGTTGATGGTGGTGGCAGCGTTGATGACTGATGGTGGTGACGTTGATGGCAGAGATGGTGGTGGCGTTGATGGCAGTGATGGTGGTGGCAGCGTTGATGACTGATGGTGGTGGCGTTGACGGCAGTGATGGTGGTGGCGTTGATGGCAGTGACGGTGGTGGCAGCGTTGATGACTGATGGTGGTGGCGGTGATGGTGGTGGCGTTGATGGTGGTGGCAGCGTTGATGACTGATGGTGGTGGCGTTGATTGCAGTGATGTGGTGGCAGCGTTGATGACTGATGGTGGTGCCGTTGATGCCAGTGATAGTGGTGGCGGCGTTGATGACTGATGGTGGTGCCGTTGATGAGTGATGGTGGTGCCGTTGATGACAGTGATGGTGGCGTTGATGACAGTGATGGTGGCGGCGTTGATGGCAGTGATGATGGTAGTGGCGTTGATGGCAGTAATGGTGGTGGCGTTGAAGGCAGTGATGGTGGTAGCGTTGATGACAGTGATGGTGGTAGCGTTGATGACAGTGATGGTGGCAGCGTTGATGACTGATGGTGGTGGCATTGATGACATTGATGGTGGTGGCGTTGATGACAGTGATGGTGGCAGCGTTTATGACAGTGATGGTGGTGGCGTTGATGGCAGTGATGGTGGTGCCGCTGATGACAGTGATGGTGGTGGCGTTGATGACAGTGATAGTGGTGGCGACGTTGATGACAGTGATTGTGGTGCCGTAGATGACAGTGATGGTGGCGTTGATGACAGTGATGGTGGCGGCGTTGATGACTGATGGTGGTGCCGTTGATGACAGTGATGGTGGTGGCGTTGATGACAGTGATGGTTGTGCCGTTGATGACTGTGATGGTGGTGGCATTCATGACAGTGATGGTGGTGGCGTTGATGACAGTGATGGTGGCGTTGATGACAGTGATGGTGGTGCGTTGACGACAGTGATAGTGGCGGCGTTGATGACAGTGTTAGTGGCGTTGATGACAGTGGTGGTGGTAGCGTTGATGACAGTGATGGTGGTAGCGTTGATGACAGTGATAGTAGTGTTGATGACAGTGGTGGTGGTGGCGTTGATGACAGTGGTGGTTGTGTTAATGGCAGTGGTTGTGGCGTTGATGACAGTGGTGGTGTTAATGACAGTGGTGGTGGTGGCGTTGATGACAGTGGTGGAGGTGGCAATGATGACAGTGATTGTGGTGGCGTTGATGACAGTGATGGTGGTGGCGTTGATGACAGTGGTGGTGGTGTTGATGACAGTATTGGTGGTGGTGTTGATGACAGTATTGGTGGTGGTGTTGATGACAATATTGGTGGTGGTGTTGATGACAGTATTGGTGGTGGTGTTGATGACAGTATTGGTGGTGGTGTTAATGACAATATTGGTGGTGGTGTTGATGACAGTGGTGGTGGTGTTGATGACAGTGGTGATGGTGGCGTTGAAGACAGTGGTGGTGTTGATGACAGTATTGGTGGTGGTGTTGATGACAGTATTGGTGGTGGTGTTGATGACAATATTGGTGGTGGTGTTAATGGCAATATTGGTGGTGGTGTTGATGACAGTATTGGTGGTGGTGTTGATGACAGTATTGGTGGTGGCGTTGATGACAGTGGCTTTAGCGTTGATGACAATGGTGTTGTTGAAGACAGTGGACGTGTTGATGACATTACTGATGGTGGTGCGTTGACGACAGTGATGGTGGCGGCGTTGATGACAGTGTTAGTGGCGTTGATGACAGTGGTGGTGGTAGCGTTGATGACAGTGATGGTGGTCGCGTTGATGACAGTGATGGTGGTAGTGTTGATGACAGTGGTGGTGGTGGCGTTGATGACAGTGGTGGTTGTGTTAATGGCAGTGGTTGTGGCGTTGATGACAGTGGTGGTGGTGGTGTTAATGACAGTCGTGGTGGTGGCGTTGATGACAGTGGTGGAGGTGGCAATGATGACAGTGATTGTGGTGGCGTTGATGACAGTGATGGTGGTGGCGTTGATGACAGTGGTGGTGGTGTTGATGACAGTATTGGTGGTGGTGTTGATGACAGTATTGGTGGTGGTGTTGATGACAGTATTGGTGGTGTTAATGACAATATTGGTGGTGGTGTTGATGACAGTGGTGGTGGTGTTGATGACAGTGGTGATGGTGTTGAAGACAGTGGTGGTGTTAATGACAGTATTGGTGGTGGTGTTGATGACAGTATTGCTGGTGGTGTTGATGACAGTATTGGTGGTGGTGTTGATGACAATATTGGTGGTGGTGTTAATGACAGTATTGGTGGTGGTGTTGATGACAGTATTGGTGGTGGTGTTTATGACAGTATTGCTGGTGGTGTTGATGACAGTATTGGTGGTGGTGTTGATGACAGTATTGGTGGTGGCGTTGATGACAGTGGCTTTAGCGTTGATGACAATGGTGGTGTTGCAGACAGTGGTGGTGTTGATGACAGTATTGGTGGTGGTGTTGATGACAGTATTGCTGGTGGTGTTGATGACAGTATTGGTGGTGGTGTTGATGACAGTATTGGTGGTGGCGTTGATGACAGTGGCTTTAGCGTTGATGACAATGGTGGTGTTGAAGACAGTGGTGGTGTTGATGACAGTATTGGTGGTGGTGTTAATGGCAATATTGGTGGTGGTGTTGATGACAGTATTGGTTGTGGTGTTGATGACAGTATTGGTGGTGGTGTTGATGACAGTATTGGTGGTGGTGTTGATGACAGTATTGGTGGTGGTGTTGATAACAATGGTGGTGGTGTTGATGACATTGGTGATGGTGGTGTTGAAGACAGTGGTGGTGTTGATGACAGTATTGGTGGTGGTGTTAATGGCAATATTGGTGGTGGTGTTGATGACAGTATTGGTGGTGGTGTTGATGACAGTATTGGTGGTGGTGTTGATGACAGTATTGGTGGTGGTGTTGATGACAGTATTGGTGGTGGTGTTGATAACAGTATTGGTGGTGGTGTTAATGACAGTATTGGTGGTGGCGTTGATGACAGTGGCTTTGGCGTTGATGACAATGGTGGTGTTGAAGACAGTGGTGGTGTTGATTACAGTATTGGTGGTGGTGTTGATGACAGTGGCTTTGGCGTTGATGACAATGGTGGTGTTGAAGACAGTGGTGGTGTTGATGACAGTATTGGTGGTGGTGTTGATGACAGTATTTGTGGTGGTGTTGATGACAGTATTGGTGGTGGTGTTGATAGTATTGGTGGTGGTGTTGATGACAGTGGTGGTGGTGAGAGTGGTAATAAGCAGTATGTATGTATGTATGTATAATGTTGGCCAAGACCGTAGTCCTGGCACGGGTCTCAATCTTGCGATGACCCGTCTCTGGCTCCCGAGGGAGAAAGGTTTCTACAATGATGCGACATATGCTGTTCAAGCACTCTTCTGGTCAGTTCAACTGGTGCATCTCATAAGCGACACCACCATATGTACTCCTAACTATGGACACTAGCGAGGAGGAGATAGGATAGGATTTCGTTCGGATTTTTAACCCCGGAGGGTTAGCCACCCAGGATAACCCAAGAAAGTCAGTGCGTCAACGAGGACTGTCTAACTTATTTCCATTGGGGTCCTTAATCTTGTCCCCCAGGATGCGACCCACACCAGTCGACTAACACCCAGGTACCTATTTGCTGCTAGGTGAACAGGACAACAGGTGTAAGGAAACGTGTCGAAATGTTTCCACCCGCCGGGAATCGAACCCGGGCCCTCCGTGTGTGAAGCGGGAGCTTTAGCCACCAGGCCAGGATATGTCGTTATCACGGGTAACAACTTGTCTGGTTCGTTGACTCCATGGTACACTAGTGTGGCCGCAGTCATCTCTGGGTCCTCTTCGGGAGGGAATATCACTCCTAGTTGCCTGCGGAGTGTCTCAGTAACTTCGCACTCCAGAAGATAGTGTGTTAGGGGCCGCTGGACAACGTGCTGACAGTACTGGCATATCTCCTCCTCAGCCTTGCCTACCATCATCTTGGCTATAGGAAAGCCCAAACGAAGCCGATGGATGGCGGTACACTGCGCTCTGGACCAGCTTCTATCATATGGAGGGTGTTCTCCCTGAGTCGCTGCTTGGTACCACTGTTGAGATGGGGTACCACCTAAGACCTCCCCCATAAGTTTCATGGCTCTGGCGGCCTGGTAATAAACACTAGTGACCTGAACTTTTATAATTCGCTTGACTCAGGTGTCAGTGGTAGGTCAGGTCATGTAGTGAGAGTTCCAGGTGGTAATTCCTAGGTTCCTGGAGGATCTAAGGTCACGTCCGCTGCTCTTGTTTCACTCGGCGCTGCTCATATTCTCTCACTGGAAAATGTGAAGTACACTTGTCATTTAGAACAATATTGCTTTCCAATTTGCAAATTACAGTTTTTTGTCACCGCTTTCACTTATTTCTTTCAACTTTTCATCACTCTCCATACTTGATTCAAACTTGACTTCCGCCAAACTCTAGTACTGTACATTGTACACTGTTTAACCTTCTGTTTAACTTTAGTTACTGTCACCACAGGCGCTCGCCAACCCTGACCCTCTCCTTGTGTAGCATTTCTTGTGTGTGTGTGTGTGTGTGTGTGTGTGTGTGTGTGTGTGTGTGTGTGTGTGTTTGTGTGTGTGTGTGTGTGTGTGTGTGTGTGTGTGTGTGTGTGTGTGTGTGTGTGTGTGTGTTTGTGTGTGTGTGTGTGTGTGTGTGTTTGTGTGTGTGTGTGTGTGTGTGTGTGTGTGTGTGTGTGTGTGTGTGTGTGTGTGTGTGTGTGTGTGTGTGTGTGTGTGTTGGTTACCCTGGCAGCTGGGTCGACTCAGAAACCACCTGAGGTCCTCTTAAACACTGCCACTCTCTTTCTCCAGTTTTTTCCACAGATATTTTTTTTTTTACATTTTTCACACTTTGCACACTTATTACAACACTTTCTTCCACTTTCTCGTATAGATCCCACCTCTCACTTCCTGGCAAGTAGGTACTGGGTTCAGTTTGCTGAAACTTGTGTGTGTATGTGTACTCACCTCGTTGTGGTTGGAGGGATCGATTCTCAGCTCCTAGCTCCGCCTCTTCTCTGGTTGCTACTACGTCCACTCTCTCCCCTGATGAAAAATTAGACACAGTTCAACATCTGGGTATCTTTATTGTAGACGTTTCTCCATCCAGTGGCTTTGTCAATACAAATTCAAGGACCAAGAACATAATGGAAGACAGAAGAACTATATACAAAAGATGAGGTAATCAGTCCCTCGACCTTGGAGTTAGTGTGAAGAGCACCAGAGTTGTCAAGATTCTGGAGCACAGGCAAGAAGGCTGGCGTTTATATACTGGAGACAGGTGGAAAGGGGACGGGTAGCCGACGAGGGCATAGTCAATGGTAGGGGGGATTTCCCAGTGTAAGTAGGTCCTACCCGAGGCACGGGTTAGTGGTGGTAGTAGTAGTAGTAGTAGTAGCAGCCTAATTTCGTTGCAAACCTTTACATGTTTTACCAGATGTGGGTTCCTTACTGGCGATGCATACTTCATGATGGGCGTGATATATGCCGTGTATAAAGTCGTGTATGCCTCCTTGTGAACATTCCTGAAGGCTGCCTTTTGACTTGCCAGTCTTACTCTTGATGCAGCTGTCATGCTGCTGTGTGCCTCAGGCGAAATGCTGATAACTATGTTTATCCTGAGGTCCTCTTTCAGGGACGTTTGCAGCCTTTGTTCCCCAAACCTGTACACTGTGTCCGGACGTCATTGCCCTTCTGCAGTTTTCATTACTTTGCATTTGCTGGAGTTAAATTCCAATAGTCATTTGTCAGATTAATCATGCAGCTTGTCCACTCCTGTTTACATTCTCGTCACTGTTTCCACATCATCTGCGAAAAGGAGCGTCTCCGACTCGATTTCCTATATCATGTTGTTTCCATACACATTAAGTAGTACTGGTCTAAGTGATGACTCATGTGGAACAACACTCGTCACACTCCCCCATTCCAGCAAGTTCTCCATGACAGTAATTCGTTGATTCATTCTCTTTACGTATTCCTTGATCCATTGTAATGTTTTCCATGTAATTCCTGCCTGCTCCTCTAACTTTTGTACCAGTCTCTTGCGAGGTTCTGTATCGAATGCCTTCTTACAATACAAAAGTATACCATCCACCCATCCCTTTCTCTCTCCTACCTAACTTTCTTTATCTCATCATAGAACTCTAGTAAATTTGTCGCACATGATTTATCACTTCGTAAACTGTGCTG